>NC_090646.1:156732737-156950237 GCF_040937935.1 Hyperolius riggenbachi
GCAAGGTTGTTTTTTGCACAAAACAAAATTCCATCCAAAATGCACTTCAAGACATCTCTCCACTTTTGTTTTTCAGTCAAAACCATTTTCTCTATAGTGCTGTCAAAAAGCTGGCCAGTTTTCATGTTCTTTTCCATCACTTTCCATTTATAATAATTGGTACGATGCTCTCCTGAATTTTCATGTGTGGGGATACGGGGGTTTAGGTTTTTCCAATCAGAAAAACCTTTTTTTGGATTTGTCAATGAAAAATTGTGCTTTCCAAATAAAATGCATGGAAAACAAAACACTGCATTTGATGTTTTGGAGTATATTAACCATGCACGGTCAATTTTTCTACCACCAGGTAGCTGTTTTGTAAACCAACTGGGATAGAATGTACGCCCTTCTTGGAATTGAGATCTTCCAAAATCTGCATCAATTCCTTGATTTGGGCCCTGTTCTATCAAATAACGTCGCATTTTGTCTGTGATTTCAGGCCATGAGGGTGGATCATTCAAATTAAATGTCATCCAGCTGGTGTCTTCAGCTGGTATTTCTTCTTGCATAAGTTCACTTAGTATTACTGATGTGTCTTCAGCTGACATTTCTTCTGACATAGGTTCACTTGGCATTGCTGATGAGTCTTCAGCTTCAGCTGTCATTTCTTCTGCCATAGGTTCATTTGGTATTGCTGATATGTCTTCAGCTTCTTGCAAGCATTCTTCACCTTCAATCTGTTCACTTTCTGACACATTGGACTCCGGACTTTCTTCTGTCACAGCGGAAGAACCAAAATATGGATCTGTAGGACTGCAACCGATCTCTGTAGCAGTTGAGGTTGGCTCTCCGGAACTTGAAGTTGCTGCTGCTTCTGCATCTTTGTCTGTTGCTTTGCTTGGCTGTAACCATTTTTGCAATTTTTGAGAACTTTTACTTGCTTCATCTTCCCTCAACTTTCTTTTTTTCCTGAACTCTGCTCCAGAAGGTTTTTTTGAAGTCATTCTGTAATAAACCGATAACAAAAAAAACACAGGTTCCCAGTAGTGACAGTACCTTTGTAGTCTCATATTATATATCTTTGTATTCCACTTCCTAATTATCTATTTTTAATCATAATTGACAGATATTTTTCATCCAAGATGTCTCTGTACCTTGCTGCAGTCATCTTTCCCTTTATCCAGGCTTTCCCCCAGTTCCTGCCCTTGAAAAACATCCCCACAGCATGACGCTGCCACTACCATGCTTCACTGACGGGCTGCCATGTGCCTTTCACTAAGTAGTGGCTTCTCTACCATACAGGCCTGATTGGTGGATTGCAGAATTGTGGCTCCGAGAGCACTCACAATGAACAAGGAGCTGCAGAGATGGTTGTCCTTCTGGAAGCTTCTCCTCTCTCCACAGAGGAACTTTGGAGCTCTGACAGAGTGGCCAAAGGGTTTTTGGTTACCTCCCTGACTAAGGACTTTCTCCCCTCAATCTCTCAGTTTAGATGGCCAGCTAGTACTAGGAAAAGTCCTGGTGTTTTTGAACATCTTCCACTTACAGATGATGGAGGACACTGCGCTCCTTGGGACCTTCAAAGCAGCAGATTTTTAAACAATACCAGTTACCTGGCTATCCAGCTGATCTTCTGCCTCTAATACTTTTAGTCATAGACTTAGGCCTCGTTCACATCAAACGTGCTTTGTGCGCATTTGGAAGCGCGTATGACTTGGTAACATGCAAGAACAGCAGAAGGGTATAGACAGCCCTTCTGCCGTTCACATCAAATGCGCTGCTCAGCAGTACAATGTGCTATGATGCGCTTGCGTACTGCTGCCTGCATTTTGCCTGGAAGCGCAGAGCTGATCCCATCACTGTCAATGGATGGGATCAGCAGTGCAGAGGGTCGCAGCGCAGATGGCGTGCGATCGTACGCGTTGAGTTCAGATCGCACGGCCATCTGAGCTGCATAGAACGAGGCCTAAAACTAGTTCTTGATAAGAGTACTTGTAGAAGGTACAGACAGAAACAAAGAACATCTATCAGGCCCTAGGCAATGTAACTGTGGCTACATATAAGAATGATGTGCAGGTACTCTGCAGGAGAATGAGGGGATTCTTCCTCTATTACACATTCTTCATGCATAATCTGAACCAGGTTTATGGGTGATAGACAACACCTCGGTGTTCAATGTGCACAATATTCTCAGTGGATTCCCTGCAGCTCTGTGGGGAGTGCATATGTAGAGTATAGTAAACCTGAGACAGATGAAAGTTTTATATATACCTGGGGCTTCCTCCAGCCACCTTTAGATTAATCAGTCCCTCACTGTCCTCCTCCGCCACCTGGATCTTCTGCTATGGGTCCAGGTACTTGAGCCAGTTGGGCCCAGTGCGCATGCACACACTCCACCACCAGGAACGTTCTACACCTGCGCAGCACTATTGCACAGATGCAGAATGATCCTGGCTGTGGAAGCGGCATGCGGCCGGACTGCGCTCAATGGCTGAATTACCAGGACTCATAGCAGAAGATCCGGGTGGTGGAGGACAGCGAGGGACTAATTAGCCTGAAGGGGGCTGGAGGAAGCCCCAGGTATGTATAAAACTTTTCTTTTCATCCGTCTCAGGTACCATTTAATTCATAGTCACCAAACCAAATTTTAACATATCAAATTATTTAATTTCATGTGCAAAAGGAGTGCAGAAATTTGCATAAACCAGCATCAACGCAGAATTATTTCCATCTCGTTGACCATCTCTATTAGTGACACAGCTACACATCAGGCTTTATTCTTACAGCATAGATGTTATTTAGTATATATAAGAGATTCCTGTGTACACATCATATATACAGTCACAATCAGATATGTTTATCTGACTTTAAAAATATGGGTACTGCTTTATGGAAGCAGCACAAGTAACTATTTTTGATTGGTTTATTTCATTTTTATGGGCTAAGCAGAGTCACTACTGTATACATAAACTGTATATATCATTTATGATGTGCTCTCTGCCCACCTGCCCCACTGGAGTACAGCAGATACCCCTAAAGGGTCGTACTCACCCAGCAATAGTGCGCACAATGTTACTCAACGTCGGGAAACATTGTTTAACAAAGATGTGTCATCTCCGAGTCTCTTCAAAGGATACATCTGACAAATTAAAAAAGAAACAGATTTACTTACCTGAGTCTTCCTCCAGCCCCTTAAAGCCTGTGTGTCCCTGGGCACAGCTCTGCTCCCAGCCCATCTATTGTGGCCCCCTCTGTAGCAAATGCCGAACTGGCAGGTCGGCATCCATTGCGCAGGCGCCCATCTGATCTGCTTGCTATCAAGCTCCCATTGCCGGGAGCATTCTGCACAGGCGGAAAAGTACTGCGTCAGCACAGAACGCTCCCGGTGACCGGAGCTTGATAGCAAGCAGATTAGCTGTGTGCTGCTACGGAGGGGACCACAGGAGACGGGCTGGAAGCGGAGCGGAGCTGAGGGACACACAGGCTCCCAGCCAGGGGCGGAGGAAGTCCCCACCCAGGTAAGTGAATCTCATTTTTTTATGTTCATCAGATCTATCCTTCAACCAATGTGTGCACCCCTCAGATTTCAGGTGCCAAATAAACACATAAGAATTGGGAATCTAGCAATAAACTTAAACTGGGAACTTAAAGGAATCATCAGGCAAAAAATAAAAAAAAAATCAGCTTTACTCACCTGGGCCTTTCTCCAGCCCCTTGCAGCCGACTGTATCACACTGACCGCTCCGCTCTCCGCCGCTGTCCCGGGTTCCCCGCACGGTGCAGAGGACGACCTTGAGGTTGTCCTTACTGTGCCTGCGTGAAGAGCCGCTGTCAATCATGGCCACAATGTCCGCTGTGCACTGCGCAGAACTACTGCGCCTGCGCAGCGGACACTGTGGCCATGATTGACAGCAGCACTTCACGCAGGCGCAGTAAGAACAACCTCGAGGTCGTCCTCTGCACCGTGCGGCAAACCCGGGACAGCGGCGGAGAGCGGAGAAAGCCCCAGGTGAGTAAAGCTAATTTTTTACCTAATGATTCCTTTAACACCAAAATAAGGTGCATTGTTCAATCCCATGGATAGCAGTCACCTGAGTGACACGATTGATGACAGACCTCTGTCCTGCATTATTGATAATATATTACATATATTATGTGACAAGTACTGGCTGTGGCTGCACATCTATATCAGCTGCTGATAATACAGTATCCATTTATGGTGCATTCTATGATGGATAATATTAGTGTGTCTGTGTGTGCACTGTCATTGACAGTGCATAGACACACTAATATTATCCATCATATAAATTAATGCACCATAAATGGATACTGTATTATCAGCAGCAGCTGATATAGATGTGCAGCCACAGCCAGTACTGTCACATTATAATATATGTAATATATTATCAATAATGCAGGACAGACAGCCAGGAGCTCAGAGTCAGCCTGTGCTTGTCCAGCCACTAAAATGATAGATTCTGCTGCTCTTCACTCTGAGTTGTCCACAGACTCTGTCCTTCCTGGTTTTCTAGACAGAGGACTCCCAGCATGTAGAGCAGCAGAATGGGGTTGCAAATTTGCATACCTCTGAATGAACTTGCTTATCTCTATAGGAAAGAGTCATGTGATATTTCACAAATCCCATATTATTTTTGATGCTTTCCCTGCCTCAAAGCAGCATGAGCACTGCTTATGTTCTGGTCTTGAAGCATGTGCTCTTTCAGGATGTATGTAAACGGCTTTCTATAAAGTAATATGTCTTCATAGGCCAGATGATGCCTCCTTTTTTCTTCACTACAGATACTACTTTTACATGTTAGCCAATCAATGCATAGTGTGAAGTGGGGGTCAGTTATGTTAATATATTCCAATACAATGAAGACATTTTTAGCAGTAATCCCTGGACAGACTTGCAGAGAATGAAGGCGGGTGGTGCTTAAGTTGTCACATTATTAATATCTAAAATATAACTATGAGGGATGGGACTCGGAGGATTGGGGGCTTTTATATTATCAATCCAACTAAGACAAGTGAAGTCAGACCAAGACCATAATAATGCTGCCCAGTGCCTAGTGCCTGTCACTGACTGTCACAAACTTACTTTTTACTTGGAGTTGGTTGGGAGTTGGGACACACAGGGACGGACAGCCAGCTAGCCGTGGGCCACACAGGGCAGTTCCCCCGTCAACACAGCCACACTGTCTCCTGCCTGACTCCTCCCTAGCTGCTGATCACAGGCGAGGAGACAGCGCGACGTTAGAGGGGGCGGGACCCACAGGCTGCCGAGTTGACGTCACACAGAGGCGCACGCTGGTTGGCCGCTCTGTGTTTGAGAGAGAGGGGCGGGCGGCGGCGCACTTTGGAGTCACCGGGACGGTCGGTGACCATGGCAACAAGGTAGCGGAGAGCGGAGTATGTATACACTCCGCTCCCGCTTTAGAAAGATAACAGCCAGCATTTTACTAATAGCGGCGCCGGCGGGCGCTGCCGGGCGGCATACCAGGCAGCACGATTCAGCGGGGGGCGGCCAGCAGAGTCAGAGGTAAACACAGAAAGTCACAGACGGCAAACTTCCGCCCCTCAGAGTGCTAATGACCTGCGCCCTGAGGCTCCAGCCTCGCTGGCCTCTGTCTCGGCACGGCCCTGCTTAAGGGACTAAAAAGGAACAAACAGCCCTCAAGTTAAAAATTCTATGCAAAACAGACGTCTGTCTTCTTAAAACAGAAGGTATTTTCAAATATTTAGGTTGAAGTGAGCATAAGATGTCTCCCACAATGCATCACTGCTGAATATGCAAATCGACCCTTTGTTGTCCCTTGTCCTCATATGCTCAATCCACCCTGAATAGTCACAATTTCCCTTCTGTTTTAAGAAGACCAATTTCTGTTTTGCAAATTTATTTTTGGTTCAAAATATTTCGTGTTTCGTAATGTTTTCCTTGCCCAGAATGTCTTCCTGTCTCATGTGATAGCACAACGGAGGAAAGAGGCGTCCTGGAATAATAAAAGTGTCTAAAATCTGCTTAAAAACGATAATAATATGAGGTATCTTACCTCAATGATGAAATCTCTGTAATTTATACAAAAGATTTTTATTAGCACAGGCAACGCGTTTCGCGGGTCTCAGCCCGCTTCATCAGGCCAATAGCAGTGCCAAATAGAAAAATTCCTTTAGCATAGTAAGGCTCCTTATGCTAAAGGCTTTGTTCTATTTGGTTATTCCATTGTGCTAAGTTTACCCCTGAACAGACCCTGTCCAAGGGGTGGTGACATACCACTAGTGGAATTACCACTAGTGGAGTCCCAATCTTTTTTCCACTAAGAGAGCGACCATCCTTCTGGTTCTGGCTAGGACCGCCCCGAGTGGAGTCGGGTTCATTGTCTCCACCTGCTTCCTGTGGTTGGTTGCCCCCAGCAACCTCCCCTTGTGAGTAGTGCCTTTTACTTACTTACATCTATTGTGTTTCTGACGTATTGCACTACTGGGCTCCCGTTTTGTCTCCTGTGCCTTTTCCTACAGGGTGCTGAACCACCCCTACCATTATCGGGTGTCTCATGAGATATACAGGATAACCTACTCTGATGGGACCTATTGTACTGACAGTACATTTTCCTTTAGCAGCACATACAGTTAGAGGGAATATTGTCCAGTAAGTCTTTCCGTATACACTATACTGTAGATTACTAGAACAATATTATTCTCTGCATGAAACTCTAAATTGTTTTACCTCCTTGCGAGCAAATAAGATTTTCATCCCTCCAACTGTGACCTTTAGAAAGAGCAGTTAGCAACGGATTAAAACTGGAAAAGATGCCGATATCCTTGTCTGGAGATATCATAACTTTGAAATAGTGTGGAATACTGTTTATGTAAGACTAAAAGCATTACTATTATTATTATTGATTTATATAGCGCCAGCATCTTCCGTGGCGCTGTACAATAGCATACAGCAGGGGTGCCCACACTTTTTTGGCTCGCGAGCTACTTTAAAATTTGCCAAGTCCAGGAGATCTACCAAAATTTAAAGTGTTACAGATCCCCCCCCCCCCCCCCCCGGTTGAACAGCCCCCAGGTACAAGTGCCTCCAGTATAGGTAGCAAAGTATAGGTCCCTTCAGCAAAGGTAGCTGGGTACAGGTCTCTTCACTGGGCACAGATGCCTTTAGCATAGGTAGGTGGGGATGGGTCCCATTAGCATAGGTAGGTGGGGATGGGTCCCTTTAGCATAGGTAGGTGGGGATGGGTCCCTTTAGCATAGGTAGGTGGGGATGGGTCCCTTTAGCATAGGTAGGTGGGGATGGGTCCCTTTAGCATAGGTAGGTGGGGATGGGTCCCTTTAGCATAGGTAGGTGGGGATGGGTCCCTTTAGCATAGGTAGGTCGGGATGGGTCCCTTTAGCATAGGTAGGTGGGGATGGGTCCCTTTAGCATAGGTAGGTGGGGATGGGTCCCTTTAGCATAGGTAGGTGGGGATGGGTCCCTCTAGCAAAGGTAGGTGGGGATGGGTGCCTCTAGCATAGGTAGGTGGGGATGGGTGCCTCTAGCATAGGTAGGTGGGGATGGGTGCCATTAGCATAGGTAGGTGGGGATGGGTGCCATTAGCATAGGTAGGTGGGGATGGGTGCCATTAGCATAGGTAGGTGGGGATGGGTGCCATTAGCATAGGTGGGTGGGGATGGGTCCCTGTAGCATAGGTGGGTGGGGATGGGTCCCTGTAGCATAGGTGGGTGGGGATGGGTGCCTGTAGCATAGGTGGGTGGGGATGGGTCCCTGTAGCATAGGTGGGTGGGGATGGGTCCCTGTAGCATAGGTGGGTGGGGATGGGTCCCTGTAGCATAGGTGGGTGGGGATGGGTCCCTGTAGCATAGGTGGGTGGGGATGGGTCCCTTTAGCATAGGTGGGTGGGGATGGGTCCCTTTAGCATAGGTAGGTGGGGATGGGTCCCTTTAGCATAGGTAGGTCGGGATGGGTCCCTTTAGCATAGGTAGGTGGGGATGGGTCCCTTTAGCATAGGTAGGTGGGGATGGGTCCCTTTAGCATAGGTAGGTGGGGATGGGTGCCTCTAGCATAGGTAGGTGGGGATGGGTGCCTCTAGCAAAGGTAGGTGGGGATGGGTGCCTCTAGCATAGGTAGGTGGGGATGGGTGCCTCTAGCATAGGTAGGTGGGGATGGGTGCCTCTAGCATAGGTAGGTGGGGATGGGTGCCATTAGCATAGGTAGGTGGGGATGGGTGCCATTAGCATAGGTAGGTGGGGATGGGTGCCATTAGCATAGGTAGGTGGGGATGGGTGCCATTAGCATAGGTGGGTGGGGATGGGTCCCTGTAGCATAGGTGGGTGGGGATGGGTCCCTGTAGCATAGGTGGGTGGGGATGGGTGCCTGTAGCATAGGTGGGTGGGGATGGGTCCCTGTAGCATAGGTGGGTGGGGATGGGTCCCTGTAGCATAGGTGGGTGGGGATGGGTCCCTGTAGCATAGGTGGGTGGGGATGGGTCCCTGTAGCATAGGTGGGTGGGGATGGGTGCCTGTAGCATAGGTGGGTGGGGATGGGTCCCTGTAGCATAGGTGGGTGGGGATGGGTCCCTGTAGCATAGGTGGGTGGGGATGGGTCCCTGTAGCATAGGTGGGTGGGGATGGGTCCCTGTAGCATAGGTGGGTGGGGATTGGTCCCTGTAGCATAGGTGGGTGGGGATGGGTCCCTGTAGCATAGGTGGGTGGGGATGGGTCCCTGTAGCATAGGTGGGTGGGGATGGGTGCTCAATCACTTACCTCCCTCCAGCGGCGATGTCTGGTCTCCCCTCTCGCACTCGTAGCGCTCCGGCGGGCAGCACGATTGAATCAGGAAGGCAAGGCAGGCGTGCGTGCGTGCCCGGCGCCGCCCCCAGCCATGACGTCGCGTCATGGCCTCTTCAGCCGCGCCTCCTCTCTCCTTCCCTGCTTCCTATTGGCCAGCGGCTGGCAGCAGAAATCGATGGGACAGCTGCCAGCCGCAAAATGTGACGGGATGCGGCCAAGTGGCCGCGATCTACCAAATAGGCGGTCGCGATCTACCGGTAGATCGCGATCGACCTATTGGGCACCCCTGGCATACAGGGTATAACAGTACAAAGTCTACAATACAGCAGTTGATACAGGACAAGAGGGTATAACATCTAATGCAGTGAACAGATTAACTACATATTTATACCCAGGAGTGGGAGGGAGGTATGTACACCCATTACACAGCATTGTGAGACACAGAGGCATATCTAGAGGGGCGCTGGCATGGCTCATGCCATAGGCGCCACAGCATCATGGGCGACATGTCTGCTCCTGTGCTGTGCCGCTTGTTTGCCCTCGTGCCTCCCCAGCATTCAGACCTCAGATCAGATTAATTGTGTTATGTGTGGAACATGGCTACTTCATTTATGTATTTAGGGCGCACTTGGCTTATTGTTAGAAAAGAGGACAGAGAGGGAATAAGAAGAGATATTTCCAAAAAAGTAACTTCAGCAATATCCCGAGCAAAAAAAACCCCACAGACAACCATAACATATGTACGTGAGAAAGGGGAAGGGGGCTCTGACCAGGGTTGGAGGGCACAATTTCAGTGTTTGCCATAGGCTCCATATTACCCAAATAAGCCCCTGGTGAGACAAAAGGGGAAGAGAGCCCTGGCAAAAAGGCCATACAGTCTTAAGGTATAGGACAGTAGGTAAAGGGAACCTGTGTGTGGAATGGTAGAAATGGTGGTTAGTGGGCTGTGTCCTAGGAGTATGCTTGCCTGAAGAGGTGAGTTTTCAGATTGTGCCTAAAGATAGTAAGTGTGGATGAGTGGCAGATGTGTTGAGGGGGAGTGTTCCAGAGGAGGGGAGAGGATGGAGAGAAGTCTTGTAAGCGGGAGTGGGAAGGGGTGATCAGGGAAGAAGACAATTGTGAAATTTGGACATCAGGTACCAAAATCAACTGTAGTGTAGAGGTGAGCACTCTCGCCTTGCAGTGCTGGGTCCCCAGTTTGAATCCCAGCCAGGGCACTATGTTTGTATGATCTCCCCTTGTCTGTGTGGGTTTCCTCCAGGCACACCGGTTTCCTCCTGGAAATCACTGGTGTATATGCAGTGCCTCTAACTGCTCCTAATACCAAGAGAGATGAAATTGTCATGTCTGTTACCCACAGCCTATCCTCCTTCTGCTAAAGGGGAAGTTCTGCAGTTGAAACGTGACTGGAATGCATACATTGCCTCTACACTGACTGTGCCGCCCTTTTCATCACTTGTTTTCTTCCTTGACAGTCACCTTCCAAATCATCAGCTAAAAAATGTGCACCTGATCAGAACCGCTGCAGTCTTATTTATATATGGTTACGCCTTTGCATGGTGAGGTCCTCCTGACTTGCCTTTGTGGATGCAGTAGGAGATTGTATTCACAGACTATGGTTTCCAAAGTGTTCCATAGCCCATGCTGTGATTTCCACTACAGAAGTGTGTCTGTTTTTAGCTCAGTCCATCTAAGGGCCCAGCAAATCTTGATGAATAATGTAATAGTTGGTTGTCCACCAAATAGCAAGGAGTTTTGTATATGTCAAACATCTCTCTGCTGTGTAATTTCAACCAACTCAGTTGTTGTTGCACACAACAGTTACATGTCATTCCTTTAGCAATCTATTAGGGCTGGTGCACACCGAGCGGGTTTTCAGGCGTTTTTGCAGCCGCTTGCGGCTGCGGATATGCTTGGTCAATGTATTTCAATGGGGGTGTGCACACCAGAGCGGGAGGAGTTTTGCAGAAACGAATCCTCCTGGGGTGAGGTATTTTTTGGATTGCGGAGGCATTTCTGCCTCAAAGTTAAGTATAGGAAATACGCAAACCACTCTGAAAAAGGGCAGAGCAGAGCCGTTTGCCAGGTGGTTTTGTTACAGAAGCTGTTCAGGAACAGCTTTACTGTAACAATATATGAAATATGCTACACTGAAATCCGCAGCAGCAATCCGCAAAACGCTAGCAAAACGCCTCATAAAAATATAAAAAAAACTTTACAAATCTGCTAGCATTTTGCGGATCTGCTAGCGGGTTTTGGTGTGCACCGGGCCTTAGTTATATTAGACTGCTACTGCATATTCAACCTTACTATTATGAATGGTTTCATCCTACCATGGTGAGGTCTTAATATAAATTTGCCACTGATTATTGAGAATTAAAAGTCAAAATAAACATACATGTGTCATACTTACCTCCTGCATAGTCTCCTCATCAATCTATTTCTACTCTCCCGTGTACTGTTTGTCCACTGTGATTGATGGAATTCTCAGTCCTCCATTTTAAAAATGCCAAAGACCCTGTAACAGCTTCCAGGTCAGCACACTGTTAAACTGTTATATTGCCCACTTGAGCCATAGGCAAACATGGACATTACCTTACACATCAGTTGTCCTTTCAGTTATAACTAACAGCAACTGATGTATAACTGACAGCAACTGATATACAGTATTTCAGTTCTGACCAAATTTTGTCAGAACTGGAAGGAGTCATTGTTAGAAGCAAATGGTGAGCTTCTGAGAAGAACTTGGGGCGAGGTAAGCATGTAATATTCATTTGCAGGTACAACATGTTTGTTTTAAATAATTTCACTAGGTTCAGGTTCCCTTTAACCTTCCTGGCGGTAACCCCGAACGTAGTTCGGGGTAAGCCGCGCAGGAGGTTTTCTCAGGCCCTGCTGGGCCGATTTGCTTAATTTTTTTTTTTTTGCTGCATGAAGCTAGCACTTTGCTAGCTGCGTCAGCACACCGATCGCCGCCGCCCCGCGCTCGATCGCAGCTATCCGCCGTGCCGCCCCCCTAGACCCCGTGCGCTGCCTGGCCAATCAGTGGAAGCCCTCCAGGAAATCCCGTTCTTTGAACGGGATTTCCTGATCGGAGATCGCCGAAGGCGATCGAAGCGGGCGGGGGGATACCGCTGAGCAGCGGCTATCATGTAGCGAGCCCTGGGCTCGCTACATGATTTAAAAAAAAAACAAAAAACTGCTGCGCTGCCTCCTGGTGGAATTTATTAGACCGCCAGGAGGGTTAACCAAAAGAATCAAATACATTTTGAGTTGGAAATCCTGATTACGCTTATGAAAGTACCATTTGAACCCAGAGATTAAATGTTGCTATATTTCAATCTAATATCCAAAAATACATTTTGGATGTAGCTATTTTTCAAGAAAAATGTGTTATACATTTGGGAGAAAGGCTTCTTTACGTGGGTGGCAAAACATATGGACATAAATTATTTATATGCAGAAAAAAAATGTCTTCTATCTGAATATTTCAGACTATGCCTTGCATGGAGCTTACATATGGTAAGCCAGTCAAAAAGTAAAACATTCGTGTACTAGGTAGTGATGTGCGAAAATCCTATGTATTTGAAATCTAATGTACTCTTCTGCCTTATATGTTAAAATAATCTTAGTGTTGTATTAAATCAATTTGAATTGTAATGCATGCAATTATTATAATGTTCTTAAATTTGAAGTGAATGGTTAGCGCATTCATTGCAAAATCATTGCAAAATACACTAAGAGGGTGAATAACTATTGTTCAATAAGGCTGAGATAACCTGCGCAAAATACTATAGGGTACCACACCTTACTGGACTCGTGTGAAAGCCAGTGCAATACCACTTGTCTCTACTTATTGTCTCGTATGGTCACCCAAGCCTACTGACTCAATTACTTCACAGCAGAGGTTTTCCAAGGTGCTAAGCTTGTTCGTATTTGAGGAAAGGAACAAAAAATGATGTGAGGGTTCCCCACCAGATCTTTACCAGCCCAGTTCCCCAACCACTGGGGCAGTCAATGAGCAAAGAGAGACCTGCTGAGAGTGAGGGTTTTGCCAAATATAACTCTAAAGGGGCCCATACACTGGTCGATTTCAGCGATCGATCAAGTCGATCGATTGACCGCAAATCGGTGCGCAATCCAATGGTTGATCGATTTGCGGCCGATTTCAATCGATTTGATCTATCTGACAGGATTGAAAATCTACGTTAATCTGCTGCTGGCAGCAGATCGATGGCCCATAGATTTGAATTGGATCTAATAGTGCAATAATGCATTTAGATCGATTTTCAATAGATTTCCAATAGATTTCATTCTGAAATCTATTGTAAATCTGTTCCTAGTGAGTGACACACATCAGAGAGATTCCTGTCAGATTCGACCTAACAGACATCTGACAGAAATCTATCTGATGGTCGAATCTGCTGCAAATCTATCAGTGTATGGCCACCTAACACTAGGGGTAACTGTTCAGAAGGTAAATAAAGCTTGTAATTGGTTGCAGCTTAGCTAACAAAGGGATTGCGGATTAGTGACACACAAGTGCTACCCCATATAGTAAAAGGGGTACAACTTGCTAATATGCCACTTTTGATAATTCCAATTACTGCAAGCCTTAAAACGTCCATTTGTTTTCTATTTTGTATTTATGTCATGGGGGTTTAGGCTGACATTCTCCTGACACCACAATGCTTTTCCCAGGTCAGTCAAACAGTCCTAAAAGTGAAATGGGAACTATTCAAGCATCTGTAAAGATTATGGTTATAGAGACTTAACACTACACAACACTGGCTGGGCTGGTCTGGTGGCCACATTTGGAAACATCTACGATAGACAGGAGGGCTATTAACCTCCTTGCCGGTTATCCCGAGCTCAGCTCGGGGTAACCTGCGTAGGAGGATTTCTCAGGCCCCGCTCGGCCGATTTTCAAATTTTTTTCCCTACACGCAGCTAGCACTTTGCTAGCTGCGTGTGGTACGCGATCGCTGCCGCTCGCCGCCGATTCGCCGCTACCCGACGCGCCGCCCCCCCCTCCAGACCCCTTGCGCAGCCTGACCAATCAGTGCCAGGCAGCGCTGAGGGGTGGATCGGGATTCCCTCTGACGTCATCCCGCCCGGTCGCCATGCCTAGGCAGAGGCACTGAGTGTCGTTTGTTTTGCTAGATGCTGTAACTCCTTTTTCTATTGCCTGAGGAAGCGGGCGCTGACCCGTGAAACACGTTGCTTTGCTTTATCTGGAGTTTGTTAATAAATAGACTGAATGTACAGTCGTGTTGTGTCTGCTTGGAGGGGGTAAGTCCACCACTGCCTCCTCTAATTACCAAGTTTTGGCTTTTAAGCTCCTTTAAAACCCCTTTTATCCTTTTGGCGCCTCTGTTCTCTCTTATATAATCCATGCCAGACTTGATCTCCAGAAGCATATGGAATGACCACCACCACCTCACCCTCAGCGTGGTGTGCGGGGAGACCGAGGAAAGGTCCTCTGTGCGGACACGGAGAGCTAGCCAGGTGGCCAACGTGACTGGGTAGAGCCCTATAAAACTTTATGCTCAACAAAAACCTACTGGAATGTGAGTGTGCATTTTTAATATAATTACAATTTTCATATGGTTTTACGCTATGGGAAGGACCATATGTTTTATTTGAGGTGAATGCTGTGGATACACTGTTGGATAACGTACCGCTTAAAGGAGCCAGTATAGGCAGGGGATTGCCTGAAAATATCCCAGAGGCGATTGTGACCCATCTAGCCGAGGGTCATCTTCTAAGGGTGAGTGCCCACTTCTGAGGGTGAGGTGGTGGTGGTCATTCCATATGCTTCTGGAGATCAAGTCTGGCACGGAAGTGGATACATAGAACTTTGCATATACTATATCCAGAACTGTGGACACAGCAGGAGCGCTATTTCCTTTATCATTTTAGTGCAAACAAAACAACAGATCAAGTAAATTGCTATGGGCGCTCGTTTTTGTGGTATTTTGTCCCTTCAGTTAGAATTGGTTTATTAATTTATTAAGCCAGTGGAACAAACACTTCTGCTTATTAGATTTGTTTTGTGCCGCCCCTAGTCTGTCTCTTTAATGGCAATTTGATTCCCACAATGCACTTGGCCAAAGGCTATCCATGGATGGTTTGAAGAGTTGCGTAATATGTTGGCGCTATGTAAATCTAATAAATAATAATAAAAAATAATAAGAGTTTAGCAGTTCTGAACATTTTTTCTGAACATAAACCAAACGCATATCCCTGCAATGAAACAGACAGACAGTGTCCTTCTGCCTGGGTACATTGGGCTTGATTCACTAAACCATGATAACTCATATCTTACGGCCGCTCTAGCATTTTTGCACGAGTTTTCGCATGCAATCGTGAATTTCTGCGCGCTATCGCAAATTGCATGTGAAAATTTGTGATTGCGCGCTAAAATGTGAGCAAAAACGCTGGCGTGGCTGTGATATGAGTTATCATGGTTTATTAATCGATCCCATTGAATCAAGCCAGAACATTCCAGCTCATTTGTAGCTGATCATCCTAGTTATAGTGGCTAGGGAGTGTACAAATGTAAATCCAGATTGTGTGTATATGTATAATATGCAAAACAGTACTGCTCACACATGGCTCTCATTTGTGTAAGTAAACACACTTTACAAAAAGAATAATAATAATAAAGAAGTATCTTTTACTAAATAGAAACTATAAAAGTGAAACCAGATGCTCATTATTGTGCAGATGTTCACTGTGACTTCCAAAGTATTTGTTCCTGCGATTTTTGCATTATTATTTCAATACACACTTCTCCTCTTGCCAGAACTCAAATGTATGTGAGAGTTCTTCCTCTTCCTTGCATAAGCAAATGGACATAACAGCCTTGTTGGAGAAAGTGTAGAAATGTTGAAAAAAGCAATGCACAAAAGAACAGCGACAGTGCCAAAAAAAAAGAAGTTGATCAAGTCTCCAATTGATTTGTGTAGACCTTTAGCTCAGTTCTGCTTCGATTTTATTCAGTAAAGGAAATATACAAAGCGTTAAAGCTAGGAAAGAAAGCTGGGAAAGATTAGGTAAATTTTACTACAGAGAGAGCATAATCTATTGTTGCACTTTTGTATTTACCTGTCAAAAAAGATGATGCCCTTAATTATTGGTGTCATAGAATAAAAATGATTCAATGTTTTTGGCCCCTTGCACACCTGCACACTGCGACACACCACGTTACTCTTTCCTGACGCTTCCCCACTGCAAGGACCATTCAAGTCTATGGAGACTTGCACACTTCGCGCAATGCAATGCTGACGCAAAGTATTATGCAGTTATGCAAGCCAATGAGTGACGCAGTAAGTGTGCACGACGGGAGCGCAGTGTGCATGCAGTGTACTTGCACGGAAAGGATGGGAATCCAAGTGACCTACTGCCCAGCAAGGAGTACGTCACTAGCTGGGGGTGGAGCTATGCATATTACCCTGTTGCCGGACCATGGCGAAAGGTCATATGAAGGCTGATTTCTGTGGTTCTCACATCGCTAATGCTAGGTGTGCAACCGGCCGCAAAAAAATTCCAGTGCTGTGCAGTTTCTTAAAATCTGGAGTTTTGTGAAATATCCTAGTACCGTAATAGAATAAATGCTGTTACTAAATCTTTCAAAGCCCTTAAGTTACAAGCCAAGGCAGTATTGAAGGAAGAATTGCAATGTAATTAGGTGTGTATTTTTAAAGCCCAGTGAAAGACAGCACTTATGCACATCTTTTGTTTGTGCACAAGTGCTGCATTTTACAGGGCGTGCAATAGTTTGGGACTCGCTTATGCCCAATTCAGATTAGCTTGTGCACACCCAAAATTGTCTGAAGAGCCAGTCAATTATTACAGTGTACCTGAATCGTAGTCAAATAAAAAGAGATACCTAAAAGGGAAGCCTCTGGATCCTGCAGAGGTCTCACATCCTCCTGGCAGCCAACGTCATTGTCTACAGGCCAGTGGAACTTGTCCAGCAAGAGCTTGTCGGATATGTTATCGTAGTCGTGCTCCTTTTCATGCATGAGTGCGTCCGTACTGCGCCTGCACGGCCCCATCTGCACAATAAACTGGATTCACTCAACCGGGAGTGGCTCTGCACTGAAGAGGAGCAAGAATGCAGCTTCCAGAGGGTGGTCTGCAAGAGGATCCAGAGGTTTTGCTTTTCTTAGGTAAGTATCTTGTTTTTTATATTTTACTCCACCTCCAGGTCTCTTTAAAAGGTTGTGGAATGGGAGGAGCCCTGAGGACAATGAGCAGCATGAGGAGTGTCAGGAGTAGGTCAATTAGAACAATATATCACTCATTTTATGTTTTATTTTCACATCTTGGAGTTATCTTTTAAAACTTTTTCCGTTGGAAGAGATATATTTTTAGCTGCAGATGTAATCACCAAAAATGTAAAGGATACTCGAGGTGACATGTGACATGATGAGACAGACACGTGTATGTACAGTGCCAAGCACACAAATAACTATGCTGTGTTCCTTTTTTTCTTTCTCTGCCTGAAAGATTTAAACATCAGGTATGTAAGTGGCAATTCCGGTCTGAGTCAGGACTGGTATATATATGTATGTAATAGGGTACTGTCCTTTTTAGAGTGAAGGATCGAAAAAACACAGTCCTCTTAAACGGCAATCCACCTTGCCTATATAGACCTTAATTACTTTAAGAAAAAGAACTTGGGTTCAAAAAACGAGGAACTAGAATATTGTAGTATCAAAAACTTCATGAAAAACTTTATTAACACACATTACAAAAACATTAAAAAAGGGTTTCTTCAATTCCACATAACTGGTTTCCATATAATAAATGGTGCATCAAAAATACATCCAGAGAGCTGAATCTGATGGAACTGATAGAAATTGTATTCTGGCTTGAATTGGTTGTACCCTTAAATGAGCATTGTGTCCTTAACCACTTGCCGACCGCACACTCATAACGTGCGTCGGCAAAGTGGCAGCTGCAGGACCAGCGACGCAGTACTGCGTCGCCAGCTGCAGCCTAATTAATCAGGAAGCAGCCGCTCGTACGAGCGGCTGCTTCCTGTCAAATCACGGCGGGGGGCTCCGTGAATAGCCTGCGGGCCGCCGATGGCGGCTCGCAGGCTAGATGTAAACACAAGCGGAAATAATCCGCTTTGTTTACATTTGTACGGCCGTAAGGCAGATCGGCGATCCCCGGCCAATCAGCGGCCGGGGATCGCCGCCATGTGACAGGGGACGTCCTGTCACTGGCTGCACAGGACGGATAGCCGTCCTGTGCAGCCCCGATCACCGGGGGAGGCAGCAGGTAGGAGAGGGAGGGGGGAATTTCGCCGCGGAGGGGGGCTTTGAGGTGCCCCCCCCCGCCACCCACAGCAGGCAGGAGAGATCAGACCCCCCCAGCACATCATCCCCATAGGGGGGAAAAAAGGGGGGCAATCTGATCTCCCTGCCTGCACCCTGATCTGTGCTGGGGGCTGCAGAGCCCACCCAGCACAGATCAATCAAACCAGCGCTGGTCCTTAAGGGGGGGTAAAGGGTGGGTCCTCAAGTGGTTAAAGGCAACGACACATGTTCGTTTCGGGCTTTGTATATGATACTTATGCCCTTCATCAGGCCGTAACACAAAGTTCTAAAAAATAAAAAGTAAAAGAAGAATACATTAAAATCAGAATTCCATACCGACTTTTCAAACAAAGAAGGTGAAACCCACCACAGTGATGGTATGTATTACACCTGGTTCAATTGAATTCTATGAACCAACATACCGAAAAAAGATGTGTTTAGAATGTAGATATTATATCCTACAAGACCGCAAAACATAGAATGAATACTATAAAGGCTCACCACCAAGGGAACTAGAGATTGACTTCCCACCAAGAAAACCATTGAAGAAAGATCAGCCACACAAGGAGCCTGCGCCATGGACTAGTAAATATCAGTCCATGTATCCATGCACTAACCACGAAGATTTTTATACACCGAAAAATAGATAGAAACTTGAATAAAAAGCAAAAGGGAAACACCTTTTTTAATGTTTTTGTAATACGTGTTAATAAAGTTTTTCTATGAAGTTTTTGATACTACAATATTCTAGTTCCTCGTTTTTTGAACCCTGAGTCAGGACTGGGTCAGACTACAGTGTGACCTTCACTGATAAGAAATTACAACTATAAAACACTTTCCTAGCAGAAAATGGCTTCTGAGAGCAGGAAAGAGATAAAAAGGGTCAGTAGTTCATAGATTTTAGCTCTGGCTTACTCCAATGAATGTGTCATTGAGCAAAAACAATAAAACAGTAAACACTTAAACGTAGATTTAAATATAAGATAAACACATGCAATATCTTAAAAAGTCATTTTTAGGAGAAGGAGGGTAGATACAATTGTTTATTTCATTCGTTTATTTTCACCTTGGGTGTCCTTTAATCACCAGTTGGGGCTCAGTAACGATAAATATACCGTAAATCATGTTTATTCAGATTAATGCTGTCCTTTTTTTTGTTATTGTTTAACTGCAGGCATTGGAAAAATAAGTGATAAGGGATATGAAAGGCAGGAAATATTTGCCAATTTATACAGACCATTTGTTATTTGCAGCTGTCCTGCTGCATTCCTCAACGTCCTCTGTCTTCAGTGAATCAGTTGCTTGTTGCAAGCGGTTCTGAGTGTAATCTAATCTGTGAATACAGGGGTTAATCTGGCATCATCCATAGCATAGACAATTCATTTTGTTATCTGTGTCTCCAAAGACTTTAATGGCATCATCTTTCTACACATCTGTAGTAGTCCATTAAAACAATGAAATATCTGTTAATACAACAAATCAGGAGGATTTAGTGACTCGCGCTGTCTGGCAGCAAGCAAAGCCACAGAAAGCAAAAGACCCATGTGGTCATCAGGGGTTTTATTGTAGCTGTTTGACACACGTGGAGATGAAAGGAATGTGCTTTCAAAAGCTGATGTTGACACAGGGAACATGACGAGGCATCTTACATGTGAAATTCGCGTGTGTGCTTTGAGTGTCATTCTGGAATGAGTCCCTCATCTCTCTTCCCATTAGGGAGAATAGGGTGACAAACATTGCTGTCTACATTCATATTAACTGAAATTCAAAATATAGGCTTTACTGATGGGAGAGCTGGCAGGCACTCGGGGACAGCTGTGGATGACTGGCATAAAAGTAGATGCACCCAGTAAAACTATGTGCTCAAGACAGCAAGCAAAAGGTATGCGATAAATAGGAGAGACAGGAAATGTCTGGCACTATAGTTTATTAGTGCAGCATTGCAAAAGGACGTACTGTGGCAAAACCAGCATATAAAGTGCAGTTGCATGTGAGATGCTGAACATCAAAAAACATGGACATCACTAAAACGTCATTGCTGTACCTGGGTGCATAGGAGGTGGCTGGTGTGGGCGCCAGAGGGTGCACGGTCCTTACGACCGTTTCGCAGGGCAATTGCCAAGCTTCATCTGAGGTGTGCATAATTTACGCAGTGTGACTTTTTGATTTGCTTTATTGAAAAATCATATTTCATTGCACTTTTCTTTTCTTTTTTTTTAATTGGATACAATGCTTATTTTTCTGTGTATGTGAAATCCATTTAGGTTTGTGTAATGTGACAGATGTCCTTGCGTCCCTCACTTAAGTATTTAAAAGGATTTGTACCAACAGTAAAAAAAAAAAAAAATCCACAATGGGAACTGTAGGCTAAAAATAGTGGCGTACAAATAGAAATAATCTACATGAACATCATTGTAATTTTACTGGGGAAATCCTGTATGAGTGTAGTTGGTATTTTGCAAACCACACGTTGGTGGTTTTTACGTTTATTTATGGGTTGACTTAACTGCCATTAAAGCACTATAAAAAGAGGTTTTAATGCCTGTAAAGTATTTGTCTCAGTCTGTTTTGTAGCAGTTACGGGAGTGCTGCCTTATTAAGCAGTCTCACACTAAGCATTCGATAAGAACGTTGATTACATAGCACTGAATGTCAGACCTGTATTAATAACACACTGTCATAGTGTCATTTTATAAAGTGTACTGCTAGAGGTTTTTGGTGTGCACCGTGAGCTCGCTACATGATTTTAAAAAAGAACAAAAAAAAAAACTGCTCTGCTGCCCCCTGGCGGTTTTTAATAGACCGCCAGGGTGGTTAAAGAGACTCCGTAACAAAAATTGCATCCTGTTTTTTATCATCCTACAAGTTCCTAATGTGTTCTGGCTTACTGCAGCTCTTTCTACTATCACTATCTCTGTAATAAATCAATGTATCTTTCCCCTGTCAGACTTGTCGGCCTGTGTCTGGAAGGCTGCCAAGTTCTTCAGTGTTGTGGTTCTGCTATGAACTCCCCCTTCCAGGCCCCTCTATGCACACTGCCTGTGTATTATTTAGATTAGTGCAGCTTCTCTCTGCTTTATTATCTTTTACAAGCTGGATAAATCATCCTCTGAGCTGGCTGGGCTTTCACATACTGAGGAATTACAGACAAAGGCAAAGCTGTTTGCTGGAAGAAAAGAGCAGCCTGAAACTTCAGTGCATGAGAACTGCAGGGGGAAAGAAACACACAAATTATCTCTTGAGATTCAAAAGGAAGGGTGTATACAGCCTGCTTGTGTATGGATGTATTTTCTATGTGTGGACATACTGTGCATCAATCTACTTCCTGTTTTGGTGGCCATTTTGTTTGTTTATAAACAAACTTTTTAAAACTGTTTTTAACCACTTTTAATGCGGCGAGGAGCAGTGAAATTGTGACAGAGGGTAATAGGAGATGTCCCCTAACGCACTGGTATGTTTACTTTTGTGCGATTTTAACAATACAGATTCTCTTTAAGGCAACTCCTATAACATGTGTTGGAGCCCAAATGCTCGCAAAATTCTACATGTCCTGCATTAGTGATTTCCAAAATCGCAGGAGCTCTAATGGGCTTAACACCATTGACTTAAGGTGGCCATACACTTATAGTTTTGCAGCAGATTCAACCATCAGATAGATTTCTGGCAGATGCCTGTCAAGTCCAGTCTGACTGGAATCTATCTGATGTGTGCCACACACTAGGAACAGATTTCCATTAGATTTCAGAATGAAATCTATTGGAAATCAATCTAAATGCATTATTGGACCATTAGATCCAATGCAACTCTATGGGGCATCAATCTGCTGCCAGCAGCAGATCGACCTAGATTTTCCATCCTGTCAGATAGATCAAATTGATCGAAATCGATCAAAATCGGCTGCAAATCAATAGAATGTGGAATTAATAGAATCGATTTCTGATCAATTATCGATTATACAGCTGAAATCGACAAGTGTATGGACCCCTTTACACTAGCAAAGCATTTTAGAAAGCGCCATTGATTGTCAGAGCTTCAAAACTCTGCCCAAAATCACTCTAGTGTGCCCCAGCCCTGATACTTTCTTGTAAGCATGTAGTTCACTGAAAGACATGGTTATTGATTGTGTAATTTCTGCATGTTTTCCTCTGGGGGTTGTTAGAACCCCTGTTTATATTGATTCCTTGTGTAAAAGAAAATCGAACACAAAATATGTAGCAAGGAAAAAGGATACCTGTCTTTAGTCTACATTAAAAGCAGACATACATTATTTACTGGACAAGCAAAAATATGCCTATTTGGGCATAGCTGAGGGTTCATGTAATAAAGGTGCCTGGAAAAAAGGGCACTGGATATGTCCGCTAGTAGAATATCAGTAAAAGTACCTATATTTTACTACTTAAACCTCCACACACATTCCCCCCCTCCCCCCTGTGGTGCTTCTTACCTGGTGGTGCCTAACCCTTAACTAACCCTCCCCCTCCAAGGTGTTTAACCTTGACCCCAATGCCCTCCCAACATTAATATACCCCTGCCCCGAAGCCGTGATTAACAGTAATTAGGGGGACATTTAAAAAGAGGCTTTATTAGCGCCAATCAGGGTTTCAATAGTAGACCACTGCTGAGAGAAGACACTGTCCAAAGTCCACAAATAATCAAATGGGTGTAACACGGTCTCTTAAAACTTCACCATGGTGGTACTTGAGCTTTTATGCATTCCTGTGATCACCATCACCCAAAAGTTGAAAAGGGGCTGAACAGTTGCCAACAACACACATAAGGTTGTATGTATTGCGTTCATCAATCCAAGAACCAAGCAGTGGTCTGCCAGAAATTCAAAAGCTTTCCAAGCCATATGGGGCCCAGACCATGTGCAAATGTCCATGTGTGTGTCTCCTTCCCGATCGGTTTCACAATCTTGCATCATCAGGGGATCGAATTGGGGAAATATGGTCGTCTGGAGGTCTGAGGTAGCGCCCTTCTTTCCAAAGCGCTGAGGGCACCCTTTTTACCAGTTTCACATAGGTGGAATATCATAAGAAGGAGCAGTAGTGAAAGGGGAGAGAGCCTTAATCAATTCAATTTTCTGCCTAGGTTTTCTCCTAGGAGTTAATTTTTAATCCTTTGTTCCCAGGTCTACTGGCATAATAACTACTGTCAAGCAGCTGACAGAAATGTAGTCATGTTGGAAGAGCTGCTGGTAAAGTCCTTATCATTTGATTTCTCCACACTACCTACCAAGGACACAAGAGTTGAATCAGTTATAATACCTTTGCTATAATGTAAGTAAACAGAGCCAAACCGAGTACAATGCACAGAACATGCTGACCTTGTAGTAGAATGCGACTCTTGGAGCCTTTACAGTTGCATCCCAACTGTTATTGTTCTCATAATAACCAAGGCCTCACAGTCACAGTTTAGAGTTTTCATTCTTTATGCACTGTAGTGCATCATTGGTTTTAAGTGGAATTTATTTTTCTTCATTAAAATCAGCTACTCAAATGTATACATAACAAATATGTTTCCAAAAATATTTCTGCCTCCTTATCTGTTTTTCGTGCATAGACAAACACAACCAGTCCAAAGGCTTCACAACCCAGAATGATTGATGGGTGTGTCAGTTTTCTTTTTTTTATAGAATCTTTATTTATGAAAAAAAGAAATGTAAATATAAAAACATGAACACATATACTTCATCAATACATTTTTCTCTTACAGAGGAGAGAATCAACGAGTGAACCCTTCTCCACTGAGGGCCCGTTTCCACTTGTGCGAATCTGCATGCTTTTCCTGCATGTAGATTCGCATAGACAATACAAGTGGATGGGACTGTTTCCACTTGTCAGGATTTCTGAGCGTTTTTCTGTGCAGAAAAAATCTGCACAGCAGAGACCTCAGACATTCGCATACAATGTATTTAATAGGAAATTCGCATGCGTTTTCATATGCGAATTTTACCGCGAATTTGCAGGCGTTTTCGCATAAAATCAATGTAAAAGCATACAGGCATTGACATGGTTACATTTGCATACTCATTAACATATGCAAAAACGCCCACAAATTCGCGGTTACATTTGCGTGCAAATTCGTTTTTGCGTTTTCCGTGACTAATTCGCACCGCACGAGTGGAAACGGGCCCTTACTCTAGTAGGTCCCCGTCCCCCTACTTACCAAGGCCTGTCGGCAGACAAATTCCCTCCCACAACCTTATACTAAATGGAGGACCACTCTCTTCCAGCCCTTGCTGGAGTGTTTGAAAATAGGACTAGTGGTCTTACCTGGCTTCATGTTGTCCAGATGTTATTTAAAATCATGCAGTAATTATCTAGATTTGAATTTATATGTGGAGGCCTGATGAAGGGTCTATCCCAAAACAAGTCCACATTGTCGCCTCAATACTTACAATTGCACTAATCTTGATGTTAATCACTGTTGTATGTTCGCCATCCTCGGCTATGGAATATGCCCCTTGAATGATAACTTTTATGAATGTTTTGAACGACTTTTGTCTTCAATAAAGTCTTTTTGTATTTTTGCATATAAACTTTATTGAGTTTCTTCAATATCTTTTATACATATTATGTATTGGCATAACGTTTATGTGGGTGTTGTGGCACACCTTTAAAGGACTTACGAGGCCAGTTCTAGAAAAAAAAAAAGTTAGATACCTGCATCCATTTGTAAGGCACGGAGGACGCCGTCCGCGCCCTCCGTGCCGTTTCGCCAGGTCCCCGCCGCTCAGTAGTCCCCTGAACGGCCCCCGATCGCACTGCCCGGGTCGGGCTCTCCAGCCTGCAGAAAGATGGCCACCGGAGCTGGCAGCAGCTGCGCAGTCGGCATAGCCGCGAGTGCGGCTGTGCAGCTCTAGGGCCAACCCCCCGATCCACGTAACAGGCTGTTTCCTGTAGCGTGGATCGGGGGATTGGCCTTAGAGCTGCACAGCCGCACTTGTGGCTATGCGGACTGCGCAGCCGCGGCCAGCTCCGGCGCTCATCTTTCTGCAGGCTGGAGAGCCCGACCCGGGCAGTGCGTTCGGGGGGCTACTGAGCGGCGGGGACCCGGCGAAACGGCACGGAGGGCGCGGACGGCGTCCTCCGTGCCTTACAAACGGATGCAGGTATCTAACTTTTTTTTTTTCTTCCTAAAACTGGCCTCGTAAGTCCTTTAAGGATATTGTTCCACATATCTCCCTCTATGCAGAATATCACAGCCTGATTTGAGGCAGACTTGTGTGTACAACGTGTGCCCACATTTTGTTTTGTTTTTAGCATTTTTTTGCATTTGTGAGTCTGTTTTGCATTATTTAGGTTCCAGATCTTCCTTTTTTCTTTACATTTTCTATAAATACCAATTAAGTTAATTTGTATGAAATTGTGTGTAATAACTTCACATTCACATGTGAATTTTCGCAATACCAATTGGCTTGCATTATATGCAGATCTCATGTCCGGTGGGGGAAAAAGTATACATGTAGGCCATTTTCCCCCCCAGGAAATTCGCATGGAGAAATGTGCACTACAATGAAAATCAAATGCAATGCCTTTGACTTGCATTAGGCTGTTTCCACTGTGCCAGCAAAACGCAATACTGACACTTGTAATACGAGAAAGCATCCAAATTATGCGTAATACTATTTTATGCTGCAGACCGTCCATTTTTTTTTTGCCTGCACGCAAATTCAGAGGAGGCCTATTGAAGTCAATAGGCTGCGGTACCCTATCTGAATTCACGTACAAGGCAAACCAATGCGAATCGCAGCAGAAGAAATTTAGCCTTAGATGTGCAAAACGCAAATTCTCAAAAAGAAACACGCAAATCGCATGTGAATTGTGTTGTGCGCGAAAGGAAACCTAGAAAAAATTGCAATAGTACCTTTGAGGTGCTGGCTGGGATGTAGGCTGTAGATGACCCCTGTTCAAGGTCCTAGCTCCCAAATGGAAAGAATTAAAAATAAGCATATGTTTAGCCCCCTTCCTGCTATGGCTGTGTTTGTTTCTGGTGACTGCTCTGCTGCACACAACTGGAACGTGGAGCTGCAGACTGCGGAAGTGACATCAAAATCGGTGTCACATCCAGCATCTTAGGTACTTTGAATACAAGAGTGGATAAAATGGATTGTCTATGCCAGACAGAGTTCAGTAGGTTAAGCAGGGTTTTGCCAAGGGTTACAAATCAGCAATGTTTCCAAAAGCACTAAGGGCTGGTGCACACCGAGCGGCTTTTTGGGCGTTTTCAGATCCGCTTGCGGCTGCGGATCTGCTTGGTCAATGTATCTCAATGGGGTGGTGCACACCAGAGCGGCAGGCGTTTTGCAGAAACGAAAAATGCCTGGGTGAGGCATTTTTTGGATTTCGGATACGTTTCTGCCTCCAATGTTAAGTATAGGAAAAACGCAAAACGCCTGTAAAACCGCTTGATCAAGCGGATTTTGATGCGGATGCGGATGCGTTTTTTTCAAGAATGCGCACTTCCAGGTCAAAGTGTGCTTCCTGTGTGGCAGATTTGCATGAGGGATTTTAGACTGCGCAGGAGGAAGATGGCAGCAAAGTGGTTTACCACAGAAAACCTGATAATTAAGATTGAAAACAGCCCAGAACTTTATGACAAGTCTTTGCCTGGATATAAAGATCACCAAAGGGCTCATGAAATCTGGAGCAACATTGCAAAAGATTTTCTTGGAGAAAAATGGAATACTTTGAGCCAAAAGGGCAAGGATTCTAAGAGTAAGTATATGTGTACAGAATTGTTGTATTTTATTGATTTCATGCAGCACTTTGCAGACAATATATCATCACCCCTCCACTAAATGAGTAATTAAACAATTAGAAATGTCATTATCACAGGTCTCTGGCAAAGCTGTTCTCTCTATAGCCATCTCTCCTTATAAACAGCAGGTACATGTGTGTGTATGTACTCACATGTATTATTAGGGCGCTATTTGCCACTTTAGAGTGTCATGAATGATATAGACATACAACACGGTTTCAAGAATGTTTATTTGCACAATAATACTGATCTCGTCATGTAAGTAAATAGCAGCCTGCAGGTTTTTTAGTTCTTACAGTTATGGCACAAAATAATCAGCTAATTTGTCTCTGTTGCGAATGGCAGAAATGGGACCACGTAAAGTAGCTGGTGGTAAAGTGACAAGAGCACTGTTTGAAAGATCCCCCTCTTCCTCCTCTATGGTCATGCTATCTAGTGTTCTCACATAATTATGCAAAATACATGTTGCCTTCACCACTATTATAGCATACTTTGGTTGCATTGTTATAGCCGTGTGATAAATGCGCCATTTGTTTGCCAGAATTCCAAATGCACATTCTACTACTTGTCTGGCTTTGGTCAGGCGGTTATTAAAGACTACTTTCTTATGAGTCATATCTCTCTGTGCATACGGTCTCATAACATGCTCAGACAGTGCAAAGGCCTCATCAGCCACAAACACACAGGGGTAAGGTGGTTCTACAGTGTCAGGCCAGGGGCGTGGTGGTGGTAAAGTCATCTGGCCTGTGCGAAGCTTCACGCCAAATCGACTGTGCTGGAAGACTGAGGAATCATGGGAACTTCCGTAAGCCCCAGCATCCACATAGATAAATTTCAAATTAGGATCCACAACAGCCATGAGCACTAGTGAAAAGAATTTTTTATAATTGTAATAGAGACTGCCAGTGAATGCAGGCATAACCAGTCTGACATGTTTCCCATCCACTGCTCCAAGGCAGTTAGGGAAATCATGTTTCTCCCAAAAAAGCTGCATGTTAGCCTCCCACATAGGTACGTCAGGAGTTGGCATAAATTCCGGTTGAAGTACTTTCCAGATCAATTTGCAGGTGTCCAAAACTAAGTATCGGATTGTACTTCTTCCCATGAGGAATTGGTAGTGAAGTGCTGCATATGAATGCCCTGTTGCCAGAAATCTGCAAAAGAAAAGAAATAACATGTATGTTTATTTTTATTCCTAGTTGCCCTCCTGCGGACAAGATGGAAGTCGGTCAGAGACAGTTACAAAAAGGAGATTGAAAAGCAATACCATGAATCCAAAAGTGGGTCTGGAAGTTCGCAGCGAACAAAATATAAATATTGTGGCATATTAGAATTTCTAAGAAAACATCATGAACCGGCTGAGTAAGTATGGCGTAAATGTTAACCTATTGCAATGTTTGTCAACTTCGCCAATAGAACAGTGAAGGAAGGAGTAGGCCCACAATGCAATTCAGTAGTGTGGAACGAATAATCTGCCATCACTCTACCAAATATATTGGGGGACGTAGCTTAATGTAAGGATGGCATAGGTCCAGTTTAAAATGATTACATGACAGGAATGTGGACTGTTCGTTACCCAACATAACAGTTGCCTGACAGTGCTGGTTATATGTTTGGCTGCAGTAGTGTCTGCATCACACATCTGTAACACACATCTACCAAAATCAGTGCTAGTTTACGCAGGCCAGTTTTGCTCTATGCTTGCTCAGGGGCTGTGCCTAAAAGCTATGTACACAAATAATGGGAAAAATAGACAGGCTACTGCTATTGTTTTGCAATGAAAGATGCATCGCATTGTGCCCATATATTTGCTGTGACATCCATGGTCACTATTCCATGAACTAAAGTTGTGCTTTCCCCTTTCCAAAGGACTGAAGATAGCCTACCACCAGATCCTGAGGAGGACGATGTAGAGGTGCCACCTACCACCACCAGTGATGTGGAAGTTGAAGAAGACACTACACAGGATGTTGACACTGCTACAGTGGAAGACAGTGACTCTACTACCCCAGATCACACACCACACAGCCCAGCGAGTAGTCGGACACGCACAACTGTCAGGTCTAGTAGAGGTGTGAGGGTAGCTACACAAGGCAGGAGAATAGGAAGAGGTATGAGCAGGGCTGAATACGACCAGAAGCTGATTAGTTCAATAGAAAAGGCTGTTGATCATATGGAGAAGCGAGAGGATGAAATGAAACAACTTAAAGAGCCATGCACACAGTATCTTTTAAGTTTGGTGCCACTATTACAAAAAGTGCCTCCTGATAAGCAATGGGCAGCCAGACATGCCATCTCTGAGACCCTGGGGAGATTCTTACTACCTGAGACCCGTGCAGATGACAATGTGCACAACTACTTGCAGCAACCACACCTGCCTGCTTCCAGCCAACAATATAATGCACACCCACAACTCTCTTACCATATGCAACGCATTTATGACCCACCCCACTACCCACCAATGCATATGCATAACATGCCATATGGTCAACAGCCTCATTACTCTATGCCTCCACCTCAGCGCCCTGATCAAGGTATGCGATTTCAAACATCATCTATGCACAGTGACTCTACAGTGTACACTGATTTAACATCGCACAGCCAGCCTCATACAAATGCTGAATCAGGTACACATGCTTACAATCAGGGCCCTGGTAGTATGTGTGATTTGCTATCACAACATGACTAGTTTTTTGTAGTTTTACATTTTATTTTATTGTTCAATGCTCAGATTTGGATCTTAGTTTACATTACCTCAATGTTATGAGAAGTCGCTCAGTTGGTGTGATTGCTAGGCGAAAGTTAGTGTCTTGTCGGCGAAGGGCATCCTTCAGTTTGGCTAAAAGGCCATCAAAACTAGGAAAAAAGAGCATGCTTATCTTTAGATCTACTGTTGTTTGTTGCAGAAACATTTCTCATTTGTGACATATTACTTTTGCTGCTGAAAGCAAAGTATGGACAACACATGTCCAAAATATTCTTTGCACAGAAGAACAAAACATTAAAACGAAAGATTTTGTTCAAACATTGCTTCATTACTGTGTCCCATATGCTGATTGTTGCCATATACTTAATGAAGTATGCACCAGGAGTATGTAAGGTCATAATATACTCCAAATGTTTTGGGTAAACTATGGATATATAATATAGTAGTTACTCCTATAGAAAAATTAGATGGAGGCCTTAGGCATTGAATACATAACACACCAGGATCAAGTATCACAGTTATTTGGTTAGCTTATGTATACAGCGGATTGATTATTGTGTTGTTTTTCTGTTTACAGTCAAACACAGTTAACTAAGGGCCAAAAAGTGCTTACAATTTCATTCCTCCCCAAAATACTTAGCCCCATTATAAAAATAAGTGACAAGTATTCTTACCTGGACACAGACATGCGGGTGTAGCCAAAAAACTTTTCTGGATGGTGCCTCAAATCTCTATATAGGGTCCTAAATTGACCCTTCCGGCGCCGCTCTTGTAGCAGGGGATGCACCCAGTATCTCCTTGTCCTTGGCCTACGTCTCATATATGCTGCTACACAGAGCAATAACAGCACATCAGGAAACATTTTCCAAAAAAAGTCACTCTTCTCTCCAAACCACAGTGTCACCTCTCCTGAACTAACCCACAATGTTGTTAAGGACCCCACCCTTTTTATATTGGGTTTTTTACTTCAATTGCTCAATGTGCTTCACATGTGTCATCAATATATCGCACTTTAACCCTTTGTTTAAGGTCTTTCTACCTCTTTTACTGAAAAACGCAAAACGCTTCCAAAAACGATTGCAAAAACGCACGCAAAAAACGCAAAACGCCCCAAAACCGCGCTATCAAAATGACAATAAGCGGTTCAAAAAACGCTAGCGTTTTGCGGATCTGCTTGCGGTTTTTGGTGTGCACCAGCCCTAAGTTAGTTTGGATTCATATCATTAAATGTGTTCCAAAAAGCAAATATATACGGACATACTTATGTGAATGAGACTTCATTAGTTAGCTTTACAAGTGCAAGCATTGGAAAAAATCCTGCTATCTACACAACACAGTCTTCATCTTCTAACCACTCTTCATAGCTACAGGAATCAGCTACATTTTGAAGACTTTTGCATAATAATAATAATTTTGCATAATAATGTATATTACAGCGACATATATATTCAGATTGTAGAGTGTACTTAATATATATATATATATATATATATATATATATATATATATATATATATATATATATATACAGGTAGTACCCGACTTATACACTAATACGTATGGCACGAAAATGGGAAGTCCAAATGCTTTTTTTTCAAAAAGACCTTGCAGTTAAATAAAAATTGAAAGGGGTGATGCAGAGGGACACAGGGGAAGCAGAGGCGGCACAGAGGGGGGCACAGGAAACAGACCCTGGAGGCACGGAGGGGGCACAGAGAAGGTACAGGGGACAGAGATGGCACAGTGTTCAGACTGAAGAATTGATTCAGTTTAAGAACTAACCTACCGTCCCTATCTTGTTTGTTAACTGGGGACTACCTGTATACTAAGCAAAACTAGAACTTAAGCAAGTGGCATCTGCTAAAGAATTGGTGGTTGCATTGACATTCATCAGTCATGATAATTATTATTATTATTATTATTTATTGTATTTATAAAGCGCCAACATATTACGCATACATTGCTCGCAGTTGTCGAATGCTGCATGTTACAACCATTACATGATGTACCTGCTGAACCACAGTAGTAGATGTGTAATGCTGAATACATGCCTGCTGCTGCTATCCTATAGTTATCGTACCATATGGCACTAGTGAGGTGCCCATCACATCCTTATAAATAGCATGCCAGGATTTTCTGTTTAAGAAAAAGCCCTGACAATTTGCAGTCCATTCTTTTTTTTTATTTTATTTCTCCAAGTCTCAGATCCTACTCAAAAGTTTGTGCTGTGAATGCTTTAATCTAACTGCAACTGTACAAATTATTGTTCGCTTTCATTTCTGCACCCTTTATTATGTTCTGATTTGACCCAGGGGATACTTCCAATTTCTGCCACCTAATAGCACTTTTAAAAGGACCCATTGTGAGTTTGTGCTTCTTTAAATGGAGTGCTTATCTATCCTTTTTTGGAGTGCTAATCAATCCTTTTATGAGCAACATACACAAAAACATATTTATTAATTCCAGGTGACAACAAAGCTATTGATAGGCTTCATCAACAATCAGTGTCTTTGTTGTTATCAAAGTGACCAATCCAAGGTTTGTTTACTTCTGAAGGCCAGCTCCTGTTCTGCATCAAAATATGATTTGTATTGCCTAGTACACACAATGCAAATTTTCATCAGATTGATGGTCAAATCGATTATTTACACCAGGTCTGATCTGATCAATTTTGTAAAGAAGTAAGAAAATCGATCTGAAAAATGATCGGAAATCAGATTGAACCTGTTGGAAATAATCGATTTGCATTGCAGTGTGTACTAGACATTGTATAACACTTTTCCACCAAGAGAATAACATTCAAAGCAGCGGTTTGTAGAGGGCTCCACCCGTGGTTGGCGACTTTACTTTTGGACCTGTTTTACTTATGAAAATGAAATCCTCATTTCTACACGATTTGATGAGCAAAAATTTTTGATTTATTTATAAGAATATTGGGATCAATTATTTATTACTATCATTTTGTGTATGGGCCAGCATGTCTATTACACAGAATATTGATATTCACCTCAGAGAAAATGCTTATTTAAATCGTGGACAGGAAGTCTGTGAACTCATAACTCCATGAGGAAATCAAACTTTCCAGCAGCTTTATGTTGTGAACCAATCCGAATACTTAGAGAACACATGGTCAGTTTAGTTAAAGGACCACTGTTGTGAAAGTCTTTAAATTAAAAACACATGTAAACACATATAAATAAAAACCATGTTTCTTCAAGAGTAAAGTGAGCTATAAATTACTTTTATCTTATGTTGCTGTCCCTTACAGTAGGTAGTAGAAATACAACAGAACCGACAGGTTTTGGGCTAGTCCATCTCTTCATAGAGGGATTCTCAGCAAGGCTCTTATTCTTTATAAAGACACTCTTTGAAAAAGATTTATACAAAGATGCTGCCCAGCCTGCCTGCTCACCGTACACTTTTTTTTAGCAGTTGGACAGAGCAACTGCCATTCACTAAGTGCTTTTGAAAATAAAGAAAACCCTGAAAATACCCCATGAGGAGATGGACTCGTCCAAAACCTGTTGGTTCTGTCAAATTTCTACTACTTACTGTAAGTGACAGCAACATAGGAGAAAAGTAGTTCATGGCTCATTTTACTCTGGAAGAAACTTACTTCTTATCTTTATATGTTTACATATATTTTAAATTTTAAGATTTTGAAGACTTTGGCTGCAGTGGTCCTTTTAGACTGTAATGAACAGTGGATTGCCAGGTTAACCTCCTTGCCGGTCTAATTCCCACGGCCGCGGGAACGTTTTTTGCATTTTTTTTATCATGTAGCTAGCCTAGCACTAGCTACATGATGCCCCCCTCCCTGCGGCGTCCCTCCCACCCCTCTGATCGCCACTGGTGCACTCGCCCATAAGGAAAGGCCGTTCTGAACGGGCTTTCCCCGTCGCCATGACGACGATCGCGATGACGTCATCGACATCATGACGTCAGCGGGAGTCCCGATCCACCCCTCAGCTCTGCCTGGCACTCATTGGCCAGGCTGCGCACGGGGTCTTGGCGGGGGGGGGGCTACTAACGCGGCGGATAGCAGCTAATCGGCGGCGAGCGGCGGTGATCGCAGGTAACACGCAGCAAGCAAAGTGCTTGCTGCGTGATTTAAAAAAAAATTATGTAAATCGGCCCAGCAGGGCCAGAGCAATCCTCCGCGGCGGGTTACCCTAGCTCAGCTCGGGATAACCGGCAAGGAGTTTAAGTAATACCTGATAACTGTCAGTGTTGTGCATAACATGATATAATACATACAGTGGGTTGCAAAAGTATTCGGCCCCCTTGAAGTTTTCCACATTTTGTCACATTACTGCCACAAACATGCATCAATTTTATTGGAATTCAACGTCAAAGACCAATACAAAGTGGTGTACACGTGAGAAGTGGAACAAAAATCATACATCATTCCAAACATTTTTTACAAATAAATAACTGCAAAGTGGGGTGTGCGTAATTATTCGGCCCCCTGAGTCAATACTTTGTAGAACCACCTTTTGCTGCAATTACAGCTGCCAGTCTTTTAGGGTATGTCTCTACCAGCTTTGCACATCTAGAGACTGACATCCTTGCCCATTCTTCTTTGCAAAACAGCTCCAGCTCAGTTAGATTAGATGGACAGCGTTTGTGAACAGCAGTTTTCAGATCTTGCCACAGATTCTCGATTGGATTTAGATCTGGACTTTGACTAGGCCATTTTAACACATAGATATGTTTTGTTTTAAACCATTCCATTGTTGCCCTGGCTTTATGTTTAGAGTCATTGTCCTGCTGGAAGGTGAACCTCCGCCCCAGTCTCAAGTCTTTTGCAGACTCCAAGAAGTTTTCTTCCAAGTTTGCCCTGTATTTGGCTCCATCCAACTTCCCATCACCTCTGACCAGCTTCCCTGTCCCTGCTGAAGAGATGCACCCCCCAAGCATGATGCTGCCACCACCATATTTGACAGTGGGGATGGTGTGTTCAGAGTGATGTGCAGTGTTAGTTTTCTGCCACACATAGCGTTTTGCATTTTGGCCAAAAAGTTCCATTTTGGTCTCATCTGACCAGAGCACCTTCTTCCACATGGTTGCTGTGTCCCCCACATGGCTTGTGGCAAACTACAAACGGGACTTCTTATGCTTTCTGTTAACAATGCCTTTCTTCTTGCCACTCTTCCATAAAGGCCAACTTTGTACAGTGCATGACTAATAGTTGTCCTATGGGCAGAGTCTCCCACCTGAAGCTGTAGATCTCTGCAGCTCGTCCAGAGTCACCATGGGCCTCTTGACTGCATTTCTGGTCAGCGCTCTCCTTGTTCGGCCTGTGAGTTTAGGTGGATGGCCTTGTTTTGGTAGGTGTACAGTTGTGCCATACTCCTTCCATTTCTGAATGATCGCTTGAACAGTGCTCCGTGGGATGTTCAAGGCTTTGGAAATCTTTTTGTAGCCTAAGCCTGCTTTAAATTTCTCAATAACTTGATCCCTGACCTGTCTTGTGTGTTCTTTGGACTTCACGGTGTTGTTGCTCCCAATATTCTCTTAGACAACCTCCGAGGCCCTCACAGTGCAGCTGTATTTGTACTGACATTAGATTACACACAGGTGCACTCTATTTAGTCATTAGCACTTATCAGGCAATGTCTATAGGCAACTGACTGCACTCAGATCAAAGGGGGCCGAATAATTATGCACACACCACTTTGCAGTTATTTATGTGTAAAAAATGTTTGGAATCATGTATGATTTTCGTTCTACTTCTCATGTGTATACCACTGTGTGTTGATCTTTCATGTGGAATTCCAATAAAATTGATTCATGTTTGTGGCAGTAATACGACAAAATGTGGAAAACTTCAAGGGGGCCGAATACTTTTGCAACCCACTGTATGTGGGCAATATGGTGCATTTGTTGAAATCTTAAATGAACTAATTATAGATGGAGAGAGAGGGCACATTTACTGAGGCTAAACATGAGACTGCTGGAACAATGAATTTCCTTGAAGACTTTATCTTGCCTGTGTGTTATGATTTACATGTTATACATGCCATTTCACCTTGTATCTCTCTGTTTCTTTTGTTTTGAAGGTTGCTTCGAATGCTGCATAAAATGCCTCGGGGGTATTCCGTATGCATCATTGATTGCTACTATCCTGCTGTACGCCGGGGTTGCACTGTTCTGTGGCTGTGGTCACGAGGCTCTCTCAGGCACTGTCAACATTTTGCAGACCTATTTTGACATGGCAAGAACTGCCGGGGACACACTTGACGTCTTTACCATGTGAGTCACAATATCAAACTATGTCTACCTGAGTTAAATGCAATCGCTTATTATGCAAGTCGCAGATTATTTATGCTTTTGTATTAAGGGCATAGATTCTTTACTATTGTATTTAGCATCTCAATACAGCCATAGCAGCGCTTTTCCTTGTGTCATAGATTTATATGGCTCTTGCCAGCCTTGTTTGGAGGAAGATAGTAAATTTTACCTCACATATTTTATTTCCCATTTGTAGTATCTCTATTATTTGTTTTGGTTAACATAAATAAACTCACCATGCTTTGTACAATGTTTATTTAAAGAGTAACTGTCGGGTATAAAATCCAAAAACAATTCTCTATTTGTATGTGTTAAATAAGTAAAAAAAAATGCTAACCAGGATATTCAAAAGTTCAAAATCAATCTTATTTCTCTGTTTCAACAGAATACCATTTCCCATGTCCCCTGGCTCTTATTTAATATGGCTGCCGGACAAAGGAAGTTGCAGTGCATGCCGGGTTGTTTTTCCTTCTTTCTTTTCCGCCACTTCACTAGTATTCTCCTCAGACACTGCTAATTCAGCCTGATTGGCTGAAGCCTCTATCCCTCCCACACCTCTCTTCTCATCCATTATGCCGGTTTTATGTCAGATGGTGCTGCCATAACACCGGTCGGATCCTGTAGGCTGCTAGGCGCAGGGAGGGGGGCCCTGTCCTTGTCCTCGACCCCCCTCTCGTAATGTGCCACCATCCACACTCCTTCTGCATACACTCCCCCCCCCCCCCCCCCCCGGCATCCCCCCTCCTCCCCACAGCATTACAGAGCACAGCAGGGATGAATAAAAGCAGTGCACACACTCACCTCCTCATGGTTCCAGGCGATGGAGTTCCCGACTTTACTCTCTCACACGGTAATGCAGAGAGTATAGACGGGAACTCCGTCACCTAGAACCATCAGGAGGTGAGTCTGTGTGCGCTGCCTTTATTCCTCCCCGCTGCGCTCTGTAATTCTGTGAGGAGGGGGGGCGGGGAAAATCAGAGGAGGAGGTGACATCCGTATCTGGTTTTAGCCTGAGGGAACGAAGATGGAGTCTGCCAGTAACATAATTCTATTTATATAATATATAAAATTCACTGAAATCAAAACGTGGACAGTGCACTACATCTGTTATGTAAGTAGAGCAAGTATTTATCTACTTACATACAGTACTGGTATGTGTTTTTTTTCCCGGCATAATATGGCTGACAGCTCCTCTTTAAAAAGGAACGGTTATAGATTTCTTTTTCTTTTATAATACTTGAGCTAAGGAAAACAAAAGTTTGCTTTCTTAAAGGAGTCATCAGGGGAAATCTTAATAAAATAAGTGCTACTTACCGGGGGCTTCCTCCAGCCCCAAGCTCCCAGCATGTCCTTCGTCGCAGCTCTCCCCGCAGCTGTTCGCCACAGCTCCATCCCGGTCCCCGGCGATGACGTCAGGGCGACCTCCAGGTCGGTCTGTACTGCGTCTGCGCGAGCGCCGCTGCCAATCACTGCCACGTGGGTTCTGCACCTGCGCAGTCCGTTCTGACCCACGTGGCGGTGATTGACAGCGCCGCTCGTGCAGGCGCAGTACAGGCCGATATGGAGATCGCCCTGACGTCATCGCCGGGGACCGGGACGGAGCTGCAGCGAACGGCTGCGGGGAGAGCTGCGACGAAGGACATGCTGGGAGCTTGGGGCTGGAGGAAGCCCCTGGTAAGTAGCACTTATTTCATTAAGTTTCCCTGATGACTCCTTTAAAACAGAAAGAATTTGTGATAATTCAGGTTGGAGTGAGCTTGAGATGTCTCCCAGTGCATCACTGCTGAATACATGCAAATTAATCATTGTTACCCTTAGAGCCAAATGAATCCATGCAATGCACTGCTGAGGATCAAACAATCCGAAACAGTCTGTATGCATGTTGGATTATTATGGCTCTGTACAAATTAACAAGCTGACACATCATTGCATTCCAGCGGTTCTAGAGGTGTGTTTAGCTTCTAAGGGCAACAATGGTTAAGTCGCATGTATTCAGCAGTGTTGCACTGGAAGACATCTCAAGCTCACTCCAACCTGAATTATCACAAATTCTTTCTGTTTTAAGAAAGGAAACTTTTGTTTTCCTTAGTATTTTAGTAAGGGGGCTTTTAGGATTATTATAGCCCCGCACACACTCCAATGAGTTCTGGTTCACCATGAGCTTGCTGGTTAGTCTGTAATACGTGAGCTAGTGTCAGTACTAGGCAAGAAAAAGGTCCATTATATAATACAATAGTAAGTAAGCCAAAGTAGCAATAGTACTTAAAGTGGAAATAAACTCAGAACTTCCTCTCTGCTCTAAAAGATTAGCCACCACATGGAAAAACCTTAAAGGGATACTGTAGGGGGGTCGGGGAAAATGAGTTGAACTTACCCGGGGCGTCTAATGGTCCCCTGCAGACATCCTGTGCCCATGTAGCCACTCACCGATGCTCTGGCCCCGCCTCCGGTTCACTTCTGGAATTTCAGACTTTACAGTCTGAAAACCACCACGCCTGCATTGCCGTGTTCTCGCTCCCGCTGATGTCACCAAGAGAGTACTGCGCAGTCGCAGAACATACTGGGCCTGCGCAGTACGCTCCTGGTGACATCAGCGGGAGCGAGGACACGGCAATGCAGGCGCAGTGGTTTTCAGACTTTAAAGTCTGAAATTCCAGAAGTGAACTAGAGGCGGAACCGGAGCATCGGTGAGTGGCTGAGCGGGCACAGGATGTCTGCGGGGGACCATTAGAAGCCCCGGGTAAGTTCAGCTCATTTTCCCCCGCCCCCCCTACAGTATCCCTTTAAAGGAAATGTCCGAGGAAGAAATAAATAAAAAAATCTACTTACCCCGGGCCTCCTCCAGCCCCTGTCAGCCATCCTGTGCCCTCACCGCAGCTGTAGATTTTTTTTTTATTATTTCTTCCTCAGACATCCCCTTTAAGGGGAAAAAAATCTTCATAACAGTTCATAGAAATCCTAAAAAACCCCTGAAGTTTTAGTTGTATTCACTTCACTAGAAGCACTGGAAGGGTTAAGGCTCTATTTACACATGGCTGGCAAAGAGCTGCCAAGGTACTGCTCACAGCTATGATTCACAGCTGCTGATAACAGCTAATTTAAACTCTGATCTAGCTAAACAAGCACATACCATAGTCTCGTGAATATATTGTTGGATGTGCTTTAAAGTATGCCTTTTTAAATTGACAGTTTTTAGCGAATGTGCACTGATTAATTACCTCACCCTGCCGGCTTACTGCTACAAAGATTATATTGCTTAGGTTTAGGGCCACTTCAGAGCAGGTTGTTTTCTCCCAGAGCTGTAATTTAATATTATGGTCAAAACATACAGGAACTTTCTAGTGTAAGGTGGTCATTTAATTCCTAAACTATTGCTTTATCCCCATATGGAATCACAGACTTGGCTCATTTGCATCTTCTATTGATAATCTTAAAGAGAACCCAAGGTGGGTTTGAAGAATGTTATCTGCATACAGAGGCTGGATCTGCCTATACAACTCAACCTTTGTTGCTATCCCAAACCCCCCTAAGGTCCCCCTGCACTCTGCAATCCCTCATAAATCACAGCCTCGCTGTCGACACACATCGTGTTGCAGCGGGCTGTGTTTATCTCTATAGTGTCAGTCTGCTGCTCTCCCCGCCTCCTGCAGAACTCCGGTCCCCACCTGCGTCCCTTCCCTCCCCGCTGATTGGAGGGAAGGGACGGGGGCAGGGACCGGAGTTTTGCAGGAGGCGGGGGGAGCAGACGAGGCTGACACTACAGATGTAAACACAACCCGAACAGCGCGGCTGTGATTTATGTCTGATTGCAGAGTGCAGGGGGACCTTAGGGGAGTTTGGGATAGCAACAGAGGCTGGGCTGTATAGGCAGATCCAGCCTCTGTATGCAGATAACATTCTTCAAACACACCTCGGGTTCTTTTTACTGGACTTCTGAGGTGAATTTAAAATTCTATTTTGAACTCACCTGGGGCTTCTTCCAGCCCCCGAGCAACAGCAATAGTCCATTGCCGCAACTTCGGTCCTCTTAGGTGTCTCCCGCCGCCCATAATGATGGCGACCTGCTGGCAGCGTCGGCTCTTCTGCACCTGTGTGGGCACTCATGCCCATGTGTCCACGTCACCTTGCACATACTGCGCCTGTGCACAACTACTGCGCAGATGCAGAAGAGACGACTTCGCCGGCTGGTTGTGATCCTTACGGCCGGCCAGCAGTGACAGTGAGGAGGACCGAAGCTGCGACGAGGGAATGAGATGGCTGCGAAGGCCTGGAAGAAGCCCTAGGTGTGTAAAAAATATTTTTTTTTTGTAAGATAGCGGGGAGACATGAACAGTAGAAAGTAAAATTCAGCAACAGTCTAGGCGTAAAATAGAAGAAATACCGGGTTATGTTATAGCACACATTGTGGTTTTAGTAAAGACCATACAGACTTGACTTTGTAGATTACCACTCAAAGAAAATCTCTTGGCAATTGAATTCAAAGCTTCGTAATTATAATTGTAATTTACACCTACTGAAAAAATTATAGCTGTCATTAAAAGGCTCCCACTGCTGCCAGTGGTATTATTTTCTGCAGTCTTCAGAATTACTGATTCACTTAGACTTTGAGCAAGGGATGTTCTCACAGGTGGAGGCCGAGTCCTGCGATCTTTTGAACTGTACAGCCTTCTATTAGCTCTATTGTGGTTTGCGTAACAGAGTCTCCTCCTGCTGGAAATTCAGTTTTTCAGTTCTCACAACTGCAAAGCATGTAGCTACATAGGCGGTAATGGCAGGACTGAGGTGAGCCAATTTTGTGTTGGCTGTAGTGTAGGTTTTTGTTGAGATCACTATTATGTTTATGGGGTGCGGAAGAGTTTGGATGAATTGCTCAGAGCTCATCTTAAAATATTGAAGTTCCACTTTCAGTTAAATATAGCAAGAACCACTGGCATAGGTCCCATGATCCACACAACCAAGGTGGGGCTATGGTGAGTCTACTCCTCCTCCATCCCACCTTGCAGAGTAGTGCATGAAGTGCTGTGATATTTACCTGTTCCAGTTCCTGGATGGGTCATTTCTTCTTCCTGGCAGCCATACGCGATATCCTGCAATCCTCCAGCTGCCAATGCTTGTCATGTGATCAAGAGCTGGTGGATGGCAGCATAGAACATGTGGCTGCCGGAAGGAAGAGGAGACCTGAAGCAGTATGGACCAGGTAGATATTACAGCACTCCATTCACTACTCTGCAGACGGGGGGTGCACAATTGCTGCCCACTATACAAATAGGGTAAAGAGGGGTGGATATGTAATGACCGGCCTCTGTGCTGGGGGTGGGTAGGTTATGTGCAGGGAGCCCCATGATAGTAATGCTTGGGGGCCCAGTGCTACATTGTCACGCCTCTGGCAAAAACATTTTAATCTATCTGTAGATTTATGCGGAATATTACCTATTTATAAAACATGGCTTAGTTCACCTATTCTGCATTATTCCAACACTGATTACTGTGTTTATAAGACACTGGTGACTGCTTAAAGCCATATTCCAGGAGGAAAACATACCATTTTTTGAAAAGTGTGGTAAGGAGTAGGAGCTTTCCTTAGGCTTTTATTATTGTCCTGTGTACCCAGCTTACAAAATGTTCCTTGGTATTGTACAGACAGGAGGGCGAAGCTCTGAACATTTCCCTTGTTTCCTGTCCAGATAGTAGGGGGAACTGTGAAAATTTCCCTCGCTTTCTGTCCAGACAAGAGGGGGGAGCTTTTAAAATTGACCTTGCTTCCTGTCCAGACAGGAGGCGGAAGCTATGAAAATTTACCTTGCTTCCTGTCCAGACAGGAAGGGGAAGCTGTGAAAATTTTCCTTGCTTCATGTCCAGACAGGAGGGCGAAGCTGGGAAAATTTCCCCCATTTCCTATCCAGACAGTAAGGAGAAGCTGTGAAAATGTCGCTTGCTTCCTGTCCAGACTAGAGGGGGGAGCTGTAAAAATCGACCTTGCTTCCTGTCCAGACAATAAACGTGTAAAATGGATAATTGAAAATGAATTTTCAATACATTCTTTCCATTGCACCGTACCTGGAATACTGAGCCATTCAGATCAGTTCTTTTCAGCTAATATATAGTGTACAGTCTAATTCCATTAGTACAGACGTACTGTACACAGTAGCATACATTGAGATTGATATACTAATACGTGAGAATAATGGAAAACACAAAGAAAACCTACTTTATGTGACAAAAGTTTGTAGCCCCCACCTGGGACATATTAGAACATAGTAGGAGTTGCTGAAAAGTTTTAAAAATGGCAGAGTGACTGCAGTCAGGTCCATGCAGAAAGCAGAAAAACAATTGTGGGGGTTTCAGTACAAAATTGTGTTTAATGAATGCCGTGGCAATATTGCATCATAACAAGACAATTAAAGCAACTTTCTTTTGCATAAGCATTGACTGGATGATTACCAGATGCAGTAATTATCACTGTCCCCTATATTACATCTTACGCTCTCTGCACACTACATGTGATTCCAATTTCGATTTTTAATCGATTTTCACATGCAATTTTTTTATCGGTACTGCATGCTGCGTCATTTTCTGCATTTTTCTTTTGATAGCATTTAGGGAAAATCAGAATCGCAATTCAGATTTGCACTGTGTAGGGAGCCTTACAGTGAGCTCTCACTGTTTTTATATTTATTACAATTTTAATTGTCTTCTTGTGATATTTGCGATCTTGCCATGGCATTCATGAAACGCAATTTTGTACTGTGGGACCCCCACAATTGTTTTTCTGCTTTTTGCTATAATTTAGTTTGTGGATAGGCTCCCTCGTTTCAGGCTGGGTTCACATATGACATAGCGGAAAAGGTAGTGTTTTTTGGCATGTGCGGTGCATTTTTTTTGTGCGTTTTTGATGCGTTTTGCTTGCATTTTTACTTGTTTGCGGTTTGCTAGTATGCGTTTTTTATGCGTTGTACTATTGCGTTTTATTCAAATCACTAGGAAGACAACAAGAAGCGAAAATGCATCACTAAACAATTTTTTTTATGCAAAAACACATTAAAAAAGCATGAAAAACACATTGGGCTTGATTCACAAAACGGTGCAAACTGTTTAGCACGGGTGTGCTAAACAGTTAGCACGTGAAGTGCTTTTCGCGGACTTTTACGCGCGCAATTTGCCGCGATTCGCGCGATCGCGGACTTTTGCGCGCGCAATTTGCCGCGATTCGCAAAAGTCTGCGAAAAGCACTTCACGTGCTAACTGTTTAGCACACCCGTGCTAAACAGTTTGCACCGCTTTGTGAATCAAGCCCATTGTCATTGTCATCCCATTGACTTTCATTATGTGCGTTTTGGCAGCCATCCTGCATATTATGCAACAGAACCAGCATTTTGTGAAACGCATACTGTAAAACGCATATGAAACGCATATACATTTTTTATATGCATTTTTCCTGCGGCCCAAAGACTTCCATAGTGGCAAAAACGTAGCGCTTTCTGCTACGCAAGCGTTTCTACCATGTGTGCACCCAGCCTGAAGGTTTGTACTCTTGGATAGGCAATGGCTCTCCTTATCATTCTATTGTTGTAGTCAGGTCCATGCACCTGCTGAGCACCCTTTTTGCTATAAAATCCAGGATAGATTACATAAATATTGTATTGCTATAGATAACACGCTGATGTGTACATTCCATAAAAATATAACTGCATTGCAAATGTATATTGTCCTCATTTCACTAAGCTTATCTCCTGTCTTTAATAAGGTTTCTAGAGTTATCACCATGGTGATGAGGCATGTAGTATTCAGGAAACATTTTACCTCAGGCAAACCTAAAGTTAACTCTTCTGTCTTTAAGTTAACTCTTCAATCCTTAAACTAACTGCGTGTGAAAGTAACTACAGAGGAAGTAACTTAAATACAGAGGAGGTAACTTAAGGAATGAAGAGATAAGATAACTCTCTCACTGTGTGGTGGCAAGTTATCTCTTGCCTTATTATCTCCAGCATGATCTTAGTGAATTGAGGCCATTGTCTAATGTGTCAGGCCTAAAAAGGCCCCAGTATTCACTTTTCATTTTTTTTTTTTTTTTTAAAAAGGGTCTTGGGTAGAGAAAAAGTTAGTTGTTCCCTACCAGAGAACCCTGGGTCCATATCAGATAACTTTTTCTGTGGAGTTTTCTCCTAGGTCATATTTTCACAACTTGCCAATACAATGCCTTTTAAACCACCAGCAAACAGGAAAATACTCATAATAATTTTTAAGGTACATTTTCCATTACAAAGTGCTGAAAAGTTACTTTAAAAAAAAGCTGAAAGATTCTCTCCTGGGAGAAAACTTGGGAGAAAAAGTTAATTGCATATTGGCCTTGTTTTCTTACTGTGTAGATAAGAGACCTCCTACTTTTCTACTCTTATTTTGTACCAGTTTGTTGTTAGCCCCCTCCTGCAAACTTTTATTTGTCAGTGTCTAGTTTAGTAGAATTGTGCAATCAGTGATCCTATGACCTTTAATGCACCTTGCCCCACAGACCGAACACATTTCAACTTCTAAGAGTAGTCTTCCTAGCCCTGAGCGCATTGTTTCTCCACTTGAACATTGTGGTGGTCACTTAGTGGTCTTTTCAGCGCTTTTAAACGAACTAACTAGAATTAAACTGCCGTTTTGCTTATTGATCCTGTTTTTCAATCTGCCATTGAAAATTGTGAATAATTGCCTATTTGTATCAGACCTAAGGAACCCTGAGCCGTAAAAAAAACAAAACGAAATTTGGACTTACCTGGGGCTTCCTCCAGTCCCCGCTTACAGAGACCGGCGTGATGATGCAATGTGCGCGCGTTGGGGGCGATTACCGAAGTCGCCGATTATCGGAGCTGCCTAAGGTCCCTTTTACACGTGCCTTGCAAGTGTGCATTGCGTTACACTGTTATACTGCAGGGTAATGCAATGACAATGCATGGCAATGGGACCTAGCACACATATCGTGTTGCGCCGGACGTGCCTGATCGTCTGCCGGGCCACTGCAAAGTCAACAACTGTTGGACTTCTGTGGTGACACGAAAGAAGTAATGAAAGTCAATGGGCAACACAGAGATTTTAAATATGTTGGCGGTAGTATGGCCCGCAGGCGTAGAACCATGGGGAAACCTGGGAATCCCAGTGATGTACTTCCTGTGCAGCAAGGTGTACATCACTGGGCAAGGGGCGGCAATGGAGGGCAAAGGGTGTGCGGGGGTGCACGCTATGCATATGACCCTAGCGGTGCACTCTGCCACAGGGTCATTTGTATGATGTGACAGAGCGGAGCATCGCAAACACAATGGTCAGATATAAAACCAGCCTTAGGCTCCCTGCACACTGCAAATCCGTTTTCCGATTTCGTTTCCAATTTTCAATTCCGATTTTCCCTGAATACGAAAACAATTCTATGGGGCTCTTCACACTTCTGTGTTGTAGTGGATTGTGTTTTTCTAACTCGCTGCATGCAAGCTTGGAATTAAAGTCTATGCCCTCTTCAACTTTCCACTGCAGTTCACACTCATAAGGTGTGTGCTATGCAATGCACACGGTGTAAATCTCACCCCTAAGGTTCCCTGCACACTGCAAATCCGTTATCTGATTCTGATTCCGATTTTCAATTCCGATTTTCCTTGAATACATTCAACAGAAAAATGGATCAAAAAAACGCAGCATGCAGTAAAGATTAAAAATCGGAATCGGATGTGAAAAACGATTAAAAAGCGGAATCAGAATCGGAATCGCATGCAGTGTGCAGGGAGCCATAGGCCTCTTGCACACTGCATGCATTTCCAATTACGCTTTTTAATCGTTTTTTTTACCTCCGGGCATAGACTTTAATTCCAAGCTTGTATGCAGCGAGTTAGAAAAACACAATCCACTACAACACAGAAGTGTGAAGAGCCCCATAGAATTGTTTGGGCAGTGAGTTGGCATGCAGAATCAGTCTGTAACACAATAAGCATAGTGTGAAAGGGCCCTTAAGCTTATAAGAGCAGTGGTAGTCACGTTTCATATATAAGGAATATCAGGATAGCTCACGGTGACCAAGAACCAGTAGGAAAAGTGTGTGTGATTCATAGCTCATCAGTGTTTCACCATCCTCTTGTGCCAGACACAGCAGGTTATACTGTGGGTATTGTAAATGCATGACAGTTGTACAGTGGACATTTTGAATGCATGACGGTTTTTCACACTTGTACAGTGTCAGTGGCTGGAAAGTGTAATGGTTAAGGGCTCTGCCTCTGACATGGGAGACCAGGGTTCAAATCTCGGCTTTGTCTATTCAGTAAGCCAGCACCTATTCAGTAGGAGACCTTAAGCAAGTCTCCCTAACACTGCTACTGCCTATAGAGCGTGTCCTAGTGGCTGCAGCTCTGGCGCTTTGAGTCCGCCAGGAGAAAAGCGCTATATAAGTGTTTGTCTTTTACAGTGGTCATTGTGGATACATAACGGTTGTACAGTGGTCAATGTGGATGCATGTCACTTGTACAGTGGTCATTGTGAATGCATGACAGTTGTACAGTGGGCATTGTGGATGCATGACAGGTATACAGTAGTCATTGTGAATGCATGACAGCTGTACAGTGGGTATTGTGGATGCATGACAGTTATACAGTAGTCATTGTGAATGCATGGCGATTGTACAGTGGTTATTGTGGATGCATGAGGGTTGTATAGTGGTCATTGTGAATTCATGACTGTTGTACAGTGGACATTGTGAATGCATGACGGTTGTACAAACTTGTAGAGTGGCCATTGTGGATGCATGACGGTTGTACAGTGGTCATTGTAAATTAATGACTGTTGTACAGTGGCCACTGAGAATGCATGACAGTTGTACAGTGATAATTGTGAATGCATGACGGTTGTACAGTGATCATTGTGAATGCATGGCGGTTGTACAGTGATCATCGTGAATGCATGACGGTTGTACAGTGGTCATTGTGGATGCATGACGGTTGTACAGTGGTCATTGTGGATGCATGACGGTTCGACATTGGTTATTGTGGATGTATGATTGTAAACAAAACAGTAACATTTAGATTCTTGACCATAATAACATCCGTATTTTAAATACCGATTAGAAATTATCACTACTCAACATGTGTTTGAAACATGAACCATGAATAGTATTCTAGCACAAGATAAACCCAAATAGCATCTTTCTGTTTTGATTGTAACAAATGCAGTAATTTAATGCACAGTGCTAGTTTTTTGTTTAACATTCATTGTTTTTGAATAGTTAATCGAGCCCAGAGCAGCCGGCTTCATTAACCACGTCTCTGATAAGTACAGCAATGTTGCCTTACCACACTTGTACATTAGCACGCTGTCTGGGGAATAGACAGGAGAGTAAAGGAAGTGGAAGTTATCTGTTTCAAACCTCAGAGTTCTTGGAATGTGTGCATTAAGTATTCTCACAGGGCGCAGTTGTTGTAATCTCCATCAGGGCTTCCGGCTCTACAAACACAATGTCACGTGAGAGTAGTAGATTAAGGGAATATTCAAGGGTGCAGAAAGTGCTGATAATGTGTTAATTTGTAGTAAAGCTAGTCACGGATGTTGAAGGGCTGTTGTATGTGCAGGCATAATCTGACTATTATTATTATTATTATTTATTGTATTTATAAAGCGCCAACATATTACGCAGCGCTGCACAATAGATAAATGGGTTAACATACAGGTAGAACACACGGAAACTCACAACAAAACAAGATCATGCAAATGATTTGATAACAATACAAGCAGAGCCAGCTCAGCTAAGAACCCCTGTCTGTTTTATAGTGAGTAACTTGTGTTTAGCAGACTTCACAGAGAAGCATTTAATCAGACGATAAATAAGACATTTTTCGACTTGCTGATCAAGTGTTGCTTCACAGATCAAGGATCTAGACTGTACACTTACATCACCCCCTCAAATCAAGATAAATAAGCATTTTATCTCCTGCAGAAATCATATTTAGGTTTATTGTATAAACCCGCTGCACTCCCCCCCCCCCCCCATATAATTAGGCAACATATTCTCCCAAACAACATAATTAGACAGTCTATCAAGTAAATAAATAAAGACACAGAACTTCCTCTCTGCGCTAAAAGAGTATTCACAGCATGATAACCTTTAGGGGAAAAATGACTACATTACAATTTAACCTCTTGCGGACTAGACGGCTCTGATCACGTTAAGACCAGAGCCATCTGTGCCCTTTTAAGAGGTCATTGGGTCACAGCAATCACGGGGTCAGGAGACAATGGCCAAGACAAGGTAGCTCTGCTGTCTGTGTGACAGCAACGCAAGCAACGCAAGCAGATGCAGCGATGTGGAAAGCATCGGGAATGGTAAGAGCAATCAGCACATATCGCGGGGATGACTGAAATTGACTTAGTGGCATGAATCATGGGACAAAAACAGGGTGTAGATTTTAATCATCAAGGTCTGGTTAAGGAAATCCTAAAAAAAACCCTAAAGTTTAACTTGGATTTATTTCACTAGAGGCACTAAAAGGTTTAAGTCTGTGCTTTCACAGGGCAGAGTACTGCTAAGGGACACAGCTCACAGCTCTGATTCACAGCTGCTGATAACAGCTAATTGACACACTGATCTAGCTAAATAAGCAAGGAGCACAGTCCAGTAAATTTATTCAGCAACCGTATGTGAAATAAAGACTTTCATTGTGTAATGTGCTAGAGTATGGGTCCGCTTTAACAAACAACTTAATTAAGAAGAGTGTTCCCTTTCAAACACCATACTTGGGCAGCTTATCCTCACAGATAATATAATTTAGCAAAGTGTCTCCACAAATAGCATAATTGGTCGGAGTGTTCCAATAACTAACATAATTACGCAGCGTACCCTTACATAAATTAGGCGGTATGTTCTCCCTAAGCACAAGCACAGACAGAGTGTCCCCAAGGCAATATGGCACCCAAATCATTGGACTTCACTGGTGCCTATGTAAGAAAGAGACACCATACTGTCTTTCTATCTCCATCCTTCCCGAAACCTCCCTATCTTTGGCAGCAACTGTTCTGCGTGCTTGGTGATGGTATAACACGCATCACTTTGCACTGCAGAAGACTGTCGCATTCCTGCCATTTTTCCTTCGAAGGGATCTGAGCACTGTTTTTATAAAATATATATTATACACTTCCCACTGAGGAGGTTCATGTATGGTGTGGGCTGTTAGGAAGCGGGGTGGGGGTTGGCAAGCATTAATTATCTTCAGGGGGCTGCTCTCCGCTACAGCCGGAGCAGCCCCGTGAAGTTGGCCACATGTGTACAGTTAGTTTGATTGTGGACTTGTTTATGTGCACGCAGTATTTAAATGAGTTGATGATTTCGTTGATCAGCACGTGTGTACGTACTTGCCGTGCAAAGTTCCATGTGTGTATGAGCCTTAAAATCTTTCTCCCAACTCCTTGTTGATTATAGGTATCCCCAAGTTATCTTAGGGACTGTTATATGTGTGAAAATCACAGTTCTTCTTCTGCTTACAGCAGCTAGAGTAGAAACTTACACCTTGTGTAAAAATGTAGTATTTACTTAAATCTAAAGGCAGCACAAGGTTTCCTGAAAAATCATCCTTATCTCCTGCAGTCAGAGATAAAACAGCAGTCTATTGGCAGCCTGAAGATCTCAGTGTGGTGCAATGTTACAGCTCTCATGACAAACTGAAAGTAAACCTAACAATCATTTACACATCATTTATTATTTTTTAATAATGGAGGTTGTTTTGAGGATTTATATTAGTGTACCGTATTTAAAAGCGCAGAAGAGAAATTGAGGTTGTTTTGAGGATTCATATTAGTGTGCCATATTTATTAATGCAGAAGGGAAATTTTGACTATAAAGTGCATTAAGTGTGGAGTGAAAAATCTTATACTGATTACACAATGCGCTTAGTTATATGTACTACAGGCAGCTGATCACATTGGGTGAACCACACAGATACCAAACAGATGCAGGACAATCGCACTGCACCTTTGCCCCTTGCCTATTACCCTGCGTCAGAGTACAGGCTACTATTTATAGCTCCGCCCCAAATAGTGACTTGCTCCCTGCTAGACAGGAAGTATGCCACTGTTATTCAGGCGATCAGCGCATGCGCACTGCATGGCCACCGCAACAACCCAAATAGATTGTTCCTGTGCCATAGACTCCAATGCAAGTGTGATCGAGAATTTATCGGCAGCACAGTGATGTAGTGGATATCGCTGGGTCCTGATTTTTAATCCCAGCCAGGGAACTATCTGCATGAGTGTCTATGTTCTCCCCGTGTCTGTGTGGGTTTCCTACAGGCTCTCCGGTTTCCTCCAATATCCCTACATATAAGTTAATTGGCTTTCCCCTAAATTGGCCTTAGATTACAATGAACATATGACTATGTTAGGAATTCTGAGCTCCTCTGACGGACAGTTAGTGACATGAGTATACGCTCTGTAAAGTGCTGTGGAACATGTCAGTGATGTTTAAATACTAAGGACTCATTTACACTTTGTGAGTTGCAGTGAGTTTTGACACACTGCACATAGTGTTCGTTTTACATGGTAACATGAAAGTCCCCAGACTTTTATTTTATCGTTCACACTACAACAGTGAGTTGCTGTGCAGTGCATTTTAACTCGTCAGGAGTGATTACATTTGATTAAAACTCCTGGAAATGCACAACAACTCACAAACTAATTCATGAGTTCATACATTTTAATGCGTTTCAACTCACTAACTAGTGTGAATGAGCTAATAATAATAATTAATGAAATAGAAAAAATATATCTTAAGAATTTGTTGTAAACAGCATAAGGTACAGCTGGAAATAGAGTTCTCTAGCATTTTCACCAGTGCAGTTTCTAGGCTAAAATGCACCCAGGGCGAGGGTTTAAAAATTGCGCACCCCCGGAGCAAGGTATGGGTTCCCGCAGTATAGGTTAGCCAGGTCTAGTTGCACTCAGTATAGGTCCCCCCAGTAGGTAGCCAAGAATAGGTACCCCAGTATAGGTAGCCAGGCAAAGGTGAGCCAGTATAGTTGCCCCTGGTATAGGTTAGCCAGGTAGGTGCCTCCAGTATAGGTAGCCAGTATAGTTGCCCCCAGTATAGGTTAGATAGGCAGGCGCCCCTGGTGTAAGTTAGATAGGTAGGTGCCCCACTACAGGTTAGCTAGGTGGGTGCCTCTAATATAGGTAGCCAGAATAGTTGCCCCCAGCATAGGTTAGATAGGTAGGTGCCCCCAGTATAGGTTAGTTAGGAGGGTGCCTGCAATATAGGTAGCCAGTATAGTTGCCACCTGTATAGGCTAGCTAGGTAGGTAGGTGCCCCCAATACAGGTTAGATAAGTAAGTGCCCCCAGTATAGGTTTGATAGGTAGGTGCCCCCCAGTATAGATTAGATAGGTAAGTGCCCCCAGTTTAGGTTAGATAGGTAGGTGCCCCCCAGTATAGGTTAGATTAGGTAGGTGCCCCCCAGTATAGGTTAGATTAGGTAGGCGCCCCCCAGTATAGGTTAGATAGGTAGCTGCCCCCCAGTATAGGTTATATTACGTAGCTGACCCCCAGTATAGGTTAGATAGGTAGCTGCCCCCCAGTATAGGTTAGATAGGTAGGTGCCCCCCAGTATAGGTTAGATTAGGTAGGTGCCCCCCAGTATAGGTTAGATTAGGTAGATGTCCCCCAGTATAGGTAAGATTAGGTAGGTGTCCCCCAGTATAGGTTAGATTAGGTAGGTGCCCCCCAGTATAGGTTAGATAGGCAGCTTCCCCCAGTATAGGTTAGGTAGGTCCACCCCTCCCCATAATGGAGAGGGGGAGCCGGAGCCGCGGGGAGGGCAGCCTGACCTCTCCCTAGACCACCCTCCGTGTCCCCCCTCAGATGCAGAGTAATTAGTGCAGCAGGAAGCTCTGTACACAACTACTCACCTCCCTGCGTTCCACTCGCCGCTGATCTCCTCTCGGCATAGACGCTGATACACACGCTGCTTCCGGCTAAACAAGCAATATCTCCCTCTGTGCATACACAAGTAATGAACATTCCGTACAGATCACCTGGCAGAACTAATAATGTCACCACCAGTGAGAAATTTCAGCGAGCAGAAAGATTTTACAATGAGCAAACACTGACTAACTAATCTATCAATTAATATTGTAAAAAAAAAAATAAGCAATTGTATTCATTATGTTATTTTCACTACAGTTCCTCTTTAACCCATTCAGGTTCCGTCGTTTTCACGTGAGAAATGTTCACCTCCCATTCATTAGCCTATAACTTTATCACTACTTATCACAATGCACTGATCTATATCTTGTTTTTTCCGCCACCAATTAGGCTTTCTTTGGGGGGTACATTTTGCTAAGAGCCACTTTACTGTAAATGCATTTTAACAGGAAGAATAAGAAAAAAATGGAAAAATTCATTATTTCTCAGTTTTCAGCCATTATAGTTTTAAAATAATACATGCCTCCATAATTAAAACTCATGTATTGTATTTGCCCATATGTCCCGGTTATTACACCGTTAAAATTATGTCCCTATCACAATGTATGGCGACAATATTTTATTTGGAAATAAAGGTGCATTTTTCCATTTTGCATCTATCACTATTTACAAGTTTAAAATAAAAAAAATATAGAAATATTTCATCTTTACATTGATATTTAAAAAGTTTAGACCCTTAGGTAAATATTTACATGTTTTTTTTTTATTGTAATGATTTTTTTTTATAGTAAACATTTTATTTGGGTACTTTTGGGAGGGTGGGTGGTAAACAATAGATTTATAATGTAAATGTGTGTTAATTCTTTTTTTTTTTTTTTTCAGGTGTAGTATTACTTTTTGGCCATGAGTTTGTTTACATGACGTCACTCTAAGCGTAGCACGCGCTTAGAGTGACACATCGGGAAGGAGACAGCCAGAAAAAGCACAGCTCCTGAGAGAAGCTGTCGCTTTTTCAGCGGGGGAGAGGAATCAGTGATCGGGCTCCATAGCCCGATACATTGATTCCTTGGCTACCGAATCCGCGGCCGGGAGTGCGCGTGCACGCGCACGATTGGCCGCGGGAGCGTGCGGGAGCGTGCATGGTTCCTGGACGTAGAAACTACGTCCAGGAACCAAAATAGGTTAACTTCCTTAGTGGTAACCCCGAGTCAGGCTCGGGGCCGGAAATCCACAGCTCAGAGCGGTAATCCCGAGCCTGAGTGAGTAATATGCAGTGGCTGCTGCAGATCTCTCTGCTGTATGGCACACTAATATGAATCCTCAAAACAACCTCAATTTCTCTTCTGCGCTTTTAAATACGGTACACTAATATAAATCCTCAAAACAACCTCCTTTATTAAAAAATAATAAATGATGTGTAAATGATTGTTAGGTTTACTTTCAGTTTGTCATGAGAGCTGTAACATTGCACCACACTGAGATCTTCAGGCTGCCAATAGACTGCTGTTTTATCTCTGACTGCAGGAGATAAGGATGATTTTTCAGGAAACCTTGTGCTGCCTTCAGATTTAAGTAAATACTACATTTTTACACAAGGTGTAAGTTTCTACTCTAGCTGCTGTAAGCAGAAGAAGAACTGTGATTTTCACACATATAACAGTCCCTAAGATAACTTGGGGATACCTATAATCAACAAGGAGTTGGGAGAAAGATTTTAAGGCTCATACACACATGGAACTTTGCACGGCAAGTACGTACACACGTGCTGATCAACGAAATCATCAACTCATTTAAATACTGCGTGCACATAAACAAGTCCACAATCAAACTAACTGTACACATGTGGCCAACTTCACGGGGCTGCTCCGGCTGCTTTTTGGCCACAAGATGGCGGCCATGAGTTTGTTTACATGACGTCACTCTAAGCGTAGCACGCGCTTAGAGTGACACATCGGGAAGGAGACAGCCAGAAAAAGCACAGCTTCCGAGAGAAGCTGTCGCTTTTTCAGCGGGGGAGAGGAATCAGTGATCGGGCTCCATAGCCCGATACATTGATTCCTTGGCTACCGAATCCGCGGCCGGGAGTGCGCGTGCACGCGCACGATTGGCCGCGGGAGCGTGCGGGAGCGCGCATGGTTCCTGGACGTAGAAACTACGTCCAGGAACCAAAATAGGTTAACTTCCTTAGTGGTAACCCCGAGTCAGGCTCGGGGCCGGAAATCCACAGCTCAGAGCGGTAATCCCGAGCCTGAGTGAGTAATATGCAGTGGCTGCTGCAGATCTCTCTGCTGTATGTTTTTTTCCCTATTTTTTAGGGTCTAAAAAAAATTATATTAGCAAAAAAGGCAGAGCGCTCAACAGACTCTATAAATGGACAAAATTACAGATCACAGCATATATAGGAATTTTTCCCTTGTGTTCAGCTTAAAGCTACACCTATTAAAGTTCATAAGAGTTCATCAGTTCATATTTCCTCCATTGTGGCTCGCTTAAACAATAAATGTCCAGGTCCTTTTATTGTAGTAATCATATACGCTCACCAGATCCTTCAGCCAATCCTCTCAGATCAGCAGTCAGCGCTTTTGGCCTTGCCAGCCAGCTTTCTATAGGTGTCCCACCAGCCTCCTCACGGATCCGTACATATATGGATATAAATACAAAAGCAGCAATAGTGTGATACCGTTTGAGCAATATACTATATATTGTCACTAGTGCACCCCTCATCCAATAGTGACACCCAGCGTGCCTCCACCACAGATGTAGGTGTAACACACACTTTTATGCAGATAGTGACCCAGAAACTGATTAGGAAAAGACCTTTATGAGTACTAGTGAGCGCATGGTTATTATTATTTATTTTTATAATTGTGAAAAAATTGCACTACTTTTAGACCCTAAATTCCGGAAGTAATTGTACCGCTAGGGAGGTTTTAGGGCTTAGGTTTGGTTCACACATAAAAATGTCCAGTCCTGTTCTGTCAGTTTTTGACAGTTGGCATTAATTTTGTATGTGTTTGTATGGATGTGTTCACACATAAATCTGTACACTTCCGGTCCAATCCTTTCCTGTCAGTTTTATATCAGTTTTGTATGTGTTTTTATGGCTGTGTTCCCACATGAAAGGTTTACATTTCCGGTGCAGTTAATTAAAACTGATAGAAAACTGATGCAAAACTGACAGGACAGTACTGGACTGGACGAGAAATGTACAGATTTATGTGTGAGACAAGCCTAAACTCACACTATTTTCACAAAAGCTTGGTAAAGATAGGTGTCCAGACAGCACATGTAAAGCTTACCAGGTTTTATTCAATTTATGCAAGGAGTTATGCAAACTGTGTTACTTGCTTAAAGCTTGGTTCCCACTTGAGCGGATGCAAAATGGACTTGGTAAGCAAATTAACTTAAAGGGACTCAGAGCTGTAGCAAATAGAAAGATTTATACATACCTGGGGCTTCCTCCAGCCCCATACGCTCTGATCAATACCACACCGCCGTCCTCAGTTTTCTGCAGCTCCGGTACTGGGTCCCCGCACTTCTGACAGTCGGCTCCAGTCTATGCAGGAGAAGTGTGCTCTTTGCGTATCTCTCCAGCAGCAGCTGGAGAGATACGTAGAGAGCGCACTTCTCTTACCTCAGACTGGCTCCGACTGACGGAAGTGCGGGGACCCGGTACCGGAGCTGCAGAAGGGTGAGGACGGCGGCGTGGGAGCAATCTTCATGGCGGCGGAAATAGACTTCTTACTTGAATCTCTAATAACGACCATAAATGCTCAATAATGTTGAGGTCTGGGGATTGTGGTGGCCAGATGAGATGCTCACCTTCATTATAATGTTTTTCGTGCCAGTCTTTAACAATTCTAGCTATGAATTGGGGCATTATCATTTTGAAAGATGGCATTCCCCTCTGGAAACAGTTCTTGAACCATAGGATGAACTTGGTCGCCCAAAATTCCTAAATAGTCTCAGCTGTTAATTCTTCCAGGAAGGGAAATCATTGGCCCGGCAGATTTCCAAGAAATAGCACCCCAGATCATCAAATAACCCCTGCCATGTTTTACGGTTGGGAGAAGGCAGTCTCAATGAAATTCTTCTTTCGGTTGTCTCCAAACGTACATTTGGCCAGAGGTCGGAAATAAGGTAAACGATGATTCGTCAGAGAAAATCTAATTTTTCCACTGCTCGAGGGACCAATTCTGGTGGTTTCTACACCACTCTAAAGGCTTTGAAACATGCGATTCCGATTTTTTTATACGATCAAATTTTTGATTCAGATTAAAAAATGTAGCAGCATGCAGTACTTTTTTTTAATCGGAATCAAACATCGGATCATATAAAGAATCCTTAAGGCCTTATGTACACTTTACTGTGTTTTTATTATATGATAAATCTATTGTTTTCTGGATCTGCCCTTCTTTCTTTGCTAGCTCTGGGTTATCACAGCCTCATTACTCAGTGTTGGTTTCTCCAGACCGTGTCATTTTGCCGCTCTGAAGCCATCTGTAGCACCAGTGATATTCTGCTTTCCCAGCGAATGTAAACCTGGGTTACTGTGAACTATTGAGCCTTCCTCTGAATACTGCATCTTTTGTGCTGTGGCTTGGCTGTGTCACCCTTGTCAGCATCCCCAGATTTCAGAGACAGTATCAGGCTTTTGTGGCCATAGGGGACACGACCTCAGTAAACATTGGGCGGAGGTGGTTTTTTTTTTTCTGTTTTCTTTTGAATGGAGTATTGGCAAATATACAGTATCCTCTGCAGTGATTTGTTCACTTGATGCCTGAAAACAGGATTATGAATTAAAAAAAAGCTTTTGCTGTCATGCTTCTAATGCTTTCCTAAATAAAGCAAGCTCTTTAGGGCATGCTGCGAAATAAATGTGATATTATCAAGTAACAGACATACTCGCAACATGGAGTAATGGAGAAAGGTGGTCTGGCCTAATGAATCCCTTACATTGACCATCAAATTCCTTAGATCTCAATTCAGTCAAATAGAGGGGAACCGCACTTCTTTGTTATATGGACAATATCATTCTTAGGATTCTACTTACCGTACATGGTTTATGTTGTCCAATAAGCAACCATTATGTAGGCTTCAAGGGTATTTGTTGAAGGACCTCTGTCACGAAAATCTTAAAATCTTAAAATATATGTAAACATATACAAATACATTTCTTCTGTAATGTATTTGTATATGTAAACATATACAGAAGTACATTTCTTCCAGAGTAAAATTAGCCATACATTACCTTTCTCCTATGTTGCTGTCACTTACAGTTAATAGTAGAAATCTAACAGAACTGACAGGTTTTGGACTAGCCCATCACCTCATAGGGGGTTTCAGGATTTTCTTTATTTTCAAAAGAGCTTAGTGAATGGCAGTTGCTCCGTCCAACTGCCAAAAAAGGTGTACAGTGAGCAGGCAGGCAGGCTGGCCAGCATCTTTGTATAAATCTTTTTCAAGGAGTGTCTTTATAAAGAATACAGGCCATGCTGAGAATCCCCTATGGAGGGATGGACTAGCCCAAAACCTGTCGGTAATATCAGATTTCTACTTCTTACTGTAAGTGACAGAAACATAGGAGAAAAGTAATTAATGGCTCATTTTACTCTGGAAGAATTATTATTGTTTATGTGTTTACATGTATTTTAAATTTTAAGATTTTTGCAACAGTGGTCCTTTAAGAAATACCCCTAAAGCCTACATAGTGGTTGCCAACAGTTCCCCTTAATGGGTTCCATTTTTTTTAAGCAGTGTGGGGAAAACGGAATAACTTTTGTAGGTGAAGAGGCACATGGGGAGTGTTAGTAAATAAGTAACATTCTTACAGTCTTAAAAAAATAAAGGACAAAACTTAATATTGAATTCTTCATTTACAATGTGCTTCTTTTTTTTTACCTGTTTTCTAAAGTTTTTACCTGTTTTCTAAAACTGCCTGAGTGTTCTTTACCTGCACCAATTGTTTATTTCTCAATAGGTCAGATATACACAATACAAGTGAAGTGATTTAAATGTTTTGGCTAATCAGTGTGCACTTGAATACCTCTCTCACAGTCTGACATCACAGACTCTTGTGCACAGGTGCCGCTATTGCTGGCTGTGCAACATATGGGAGCTGTGCCAGTTTCCAAGAGCTCCTTGTAAGGATTCCTCTTATGGCATGTTCTGTCCGTTGCGGTGGAGCCGCAAACGGACAGTTCTGGCTTGTCTGCCTGCATTCGGTTGTGCACTCGCAATGAGTCACATTGTCATTTGCAATTGCTCTGCAGTTCTGGGCAGCTCAGGATGCTGCCATCATTCCACCAATTGCTTGTTGCAGCTGAGCTGCGGCCAGATAACCCTGGATTTCTTGCAGGCATGTTGTTACATAATACTGCATGTATTTCCTATGGGAGTCCTTTGCATTCACAACCAGCTAGCAAATGGTAATCAAGCCAGCTCAGGATTGAATGATTACCATTCAGTTGTGTGGAGATTTGCATGCTTGCATCCATTGGTCGATGCCGGCATAAAAGTCTGTCTCCCCTTTTAGACCTCGCCCATCATAGCGATCACTATGCTGGTCTGCTGGGCACTGTGCTACTCTGTATAGTTCTGTTATTGTAGTTCAATGCAACCTTATTACTTGTGCTTTAGTTAGTTCTTGATAAATATATATGCCGACTTGCTAATATATATTTATCCATTAGTTGAGTCGTTTGTTATTTTCTTTATTCGAGTTACGGATATTTTTCAGTTGCTGTGTTAGCTAGTCAGTTTAGCACGTTTCAGTAAGTTGCGCTTATCGTGACCACCCGTGCTTAGCTAGCATAGTTGTGTTGCTATTAGTTACGTTCTTTCCTGTAGTCTTGCCTGTGTGGATGCTTGCTGGTGACTTTTGTTAGCCTGCTTGCTCTGCTTCTGTGGACGTGACTGTGAGCTGCGGTTGCTACTAGTTACGCTCCAATCTATAGTCCTGTCTTGTACCTGTCTGAATGCTTGCTATTGCTAAGGCAGCGCAACATCGCACTGCGCTGCCATTGTGTCTTATTTGTCTAGTTACGCTTCAATCTATAGTCCTGTCTTGTATCTGTCTGAATGCTTGCTATCGCAAGAGCAGCGCAACATCGCACTGCGCTGCCATTGCGTCTTATTTGTAGCGATATCGGAAGCCCAGAGCTGCAGTTCCTCTGGGCAGCCTGTTTAGCCTCTTCCATTAATCACCTACCAGTCTTGTTGCTCTGGGTGGTCAAAGTATAACCCCAAAGCATTATACTTGTGATTTGTAAACAGACAGTATTGCTTATGGACACAAGCATTACACTCCTCTAACATCATTGCTAAGTCCAGTCACTTGTCACTTTCACTGCAAGCTGCCTTATCTGTACAGCAGTCTCATTACTGGTGAAGGGGCATGTTTATTCTTTAACAGATTGTTGCAGGAGAAAAATATAGAACAGCTAGACACAGAATAGAGGTTTTAATTGATGCATCTGTAGGAATATAACAATTGAACTAGAGATAAACGCTACAATTTTCTGCTGTGGCAGACATAGACTTAAGGTGGATCATTCAGGAACAGCCTTATCAGTCCGCCAACAGTGCGCACACACGCACTACAGTCTGCTGAAAACCCGCCCAGCGGGAGGTGCCGACGGATCCGTCGTTGGCTGCTGTCGTGCGTGTGTACGCACCTTTAGGGATGGTTTATAAGTCTCTATACAGAGCAGGTTGATTCAGCATGGTGGATTTGACATTGGTGCCCCTGTTATCAGCAGGAGTTGCTTGGAGATGGCAGTGTCATTGTCCCCATCATTGACTGGTGCCTCTAATAAGGAACGCCAATAGTTCAGTTAGGGTCCCAGTTGAAGTTTTACATAGGCCCCCTTAACCACTTAGGGACCACAGGCTTACACTCTCCTAGTGACCAGGCTATTTTTTACAAATTAGTGCTCTGCAGCTTTAATAGCTCACTGCAGAGCCATACTACTGCTCACACAAATGAACCCCCCACCCTGACAACCAACAGAGCTTTCTGTTGGTGGGCTCTGATCGTTGCTGCAGCTTCTTTATTTTTATTTTTTTATTATTAATTTAATTGTGCTTTATTTCTTAATACACATGTTTATTTTTTATCTGGAAGCATATGACTATTTAATTTTGAGGCACATGGCTACTTAATTCTAATGTCTAGGGGAGCATGGCTACTAAATATATGTATATAATAAGCTATAATCGTGAGGGGGGTGAGTAGTGTTAGGATAGGAGAGTGTTAAGAGTCAAAAGGGGAAGGTTAGGACCAAAGTGGGAGGTTAGTGTTAGGTGTTAAAAGGAGGGAAGGTTAGTGATAGAATAAAGTACAAAGAAGGAATAAGAAGAGAGGTCTCTCGAAAAGTACCCAACGATCTTCCGTGCCAAAGAAAACAGACAAAGAAGGGTGGGCTTTGAATTTGACGCCTGTGTCTTGGATTATCTTTATAATAATCCTAATTTCCACTGAAATTGATATAATAAAATGAGTCATAGGCTGTCAAGAAGAGCAGCTCAGTTGTAGCTTGAATTGGTCATATGGCTGAGTAATGCAGGCAGTATAAAATGAGCAAGAAGGTTGGATAACTGTCTGCCAAGCCAACAAATAACACTGAAACAGCAGCTAACAGGCACAGACAGTAATTACCTCCAGTAGTCAGATGTAGTGGGGTGTGGACTGCACAGCTGTTGAGACTACTCACTGGATGTGGAATGCAATATTTTGGCTTGCTTGTGTTCCTCCTGAAGTATGTGAGAAGGAATTACATCTTAGTAGGCAAACATACAAATAATTGTTACCTTATGTTAGTTCCTGTGAATGGATAGATATTTATAATAGTGTTAATCAGTTGTTACCTTTGTGAATGTGAAAGAAATGCACTCTTTTAGTAGTATAGACCGTTTTGAGATCATAGCACACTTAGGAGCACCATGACAGAGCAAGTTTACTTCCCCAACAAAGCTGCTGCCGTCACCAAAACAAGTTCGGTATATTCCCTGAGAAAAAGTCTCTACAAAGCATAGTCCGTAGTAATGGTAACTGATATTTTTAGAAGGTTAATTGTTCAAATCTAGCTCATATTCTAAAAAGAAAAATGTTTCACACTTAAAACAAAGCTTTTGCTAATTTTGAAATCAATAGCCTACGTGCTCAATGTTGTTTGTTTTTTTGCTGCCATCTTGCTTGTGAGGTCAATAAAAGGGATAGTCAATAAGATGTAAATATATTTGTGTTCATCCAAATTGTAAGCAAATTGGTGATTGGCCCATTTTCAAGGTGCATAGATTTGCATACAACTTGTAATGTTCAAATCAGCACTTTTTGTACACATATAAATGTTACAAAGATTTTTTTATACAAATAGTTTTAAAAGTTAAAATAAACATACACAGGTCATACTTACCTCCCATGTAGTCTACTCATCAATCTCTTAGGGCCCGTTTCCACTAGTGCGGTGCGAATCGCTGGGATTCCACCGCTGACAAAATCGCATGCGGATGCGATTCCGCATGCGATTTTTGCCGCGATTTCGCATGCGATTTCGCATAGGCAGGCTATCAGCGATTTTAACCATGTCACTGCCTGGCTCAATGTACATTAGTTTTAGTGCGAATTCGCACGCGAAATCGCGGCAAAAACGCATGTGCGATTTCCCCTATTAAATACATTGCCTGCGAATCGCCTGCATTCCACACGCAGGCGAAATCTGCAGGCCCTACCGTGCAGAAAAATCCTGCACAGAAAAACGCACCAAAAAACTGACAAGTGGAAACAGTCTCATCCACTTGTATTGGTTATGCGAATCCGCATGCAGACAACGCATGCGGATTCGCTCTAGTGGAAACGGGCCCTTACTCCTCTCCCGCATCATGTTTGTCCACTGTGATCGATGGAATCCTCTGTCCTCCATTTTAAACATGGCATTGACCTTGTTACAGCTTCCCAGGTCAGCACACTGTTGAACTGTAATATTGCCCACTTGAGACATCGGGAAACATGGACATTACCCTGCTTATCAGTTGTCCTTTGAGTTATAACTGACAGCAACTGATATATAACTGACATAAACTGATATATTTTAGTTCTGACAAAATCTTGTCAAACCTGTTAGGAATCATTTTTACAAGAAACAATGAACTGACAACAAAGCATTTGCAGGTACATCATGTAATTATTTTATTGGTTTGGGTTCACTTTAAGTATTATTATTTACTGACATTCGTAAATGTGTATTTATTTACTTATATTCATAAATGTATGTATGTAAAATGCATAAGCATGAAAGGATGGGTATTTTTTCTTTTGTATGAATATCAGCAGCTATATTTACGCACATACTTGGTCATAGGTAATGTTAACTGTGTATTGCTTTTTGTCTCTCTTAGGATTGATATCTTCAAATATGTCATCTATGGGGTAGCAGCCGCCTTCTTTGTCTATGGAATATTGCTGATGGTAGAAGGATTCTTCACAACCGGAGCCATCAAGGACCTCTATGGAGATTTCAAAATCACCACTTGTGGCAGATGTGTGAGCGCATGGGTATGTCCATGTTCATTAAACTTAAAAAGGCACTGTAATGATAAAAAGTAGATTGTTTTACATGATTCAGGCAACCCAATTGGTATGTAACCCTTCCCTTAAAATAACTTTTCAGCACTCTGCAATATAAAAAGGAGATGAAAAAAGTACTGTCAAAATTATTCTAGTATTGTCTTTCTGGTGGCTTAAAAGGCATTTTATTGATTGGGTGTGAAAATATCACCTGGGAAATTTTTGTGGTGCCATTGACTGCCATGCAATTGTGCTGTGTGCAATACCGCTCGTACCACTCAGCAAACCCGCTGCAGCTTCTGCGTCAGCTGAACTACATCTGTCACATTCGCAACTGCAGTGGGGAAGTGGCAAAGGAGGGCGATGCAACACCATAGTGTGAAAGGGGCCTTATCCCTGGGTCAGGGGTAGTGTTGGCGGTTGGCACACATAAATGCATTTGGTAACCTATTACCCATGATGCTTAGCCTTAGTGTGACCTTTTAATGTAAGGTGCACTGGAATAGACAATCAGAAGTGAGCTTGAGTGCACACATGCATACTCGTGCCTTTGTCAGTTGTTTTCTTGTGAACTTAGGTGCAGCTGCATCTTTGCATCGGGATTTGCCTAACGGGGGCAGGGCAGACCTCTAGGAGACTTCTTGCTGTTAAAGAGGAGCTGTCAGCCATACTATCTCAGAAAAAAATACACATATTGTATATAAGTAGATACATAGTTGTTCTACTTATATAACATATGTGTTGAACTGTCCACTTTTTGATTTTAGTGATTTTTCTATAGTAATTGAAAAAAAGAGAAAATCCTTCTTAGGATTTTTCATTTTGATTGTCAGGATTGAAGCCAATCCTGACATAATTTCCACCCTTACTCAATTTCCTTCGTTACTCAATGTGTATCATTGCCCACTCTCCTACCAATCTTCAGACACTCCTACCCAGCTCTGCAGTAGAAAGTGCATGAGAAATATTGGCCAATCAGGGAGAAATATTGGCCAATCAGAGAGGAACAGAGGTTTAGGAGGGGAAAACGGGAGGGAAAGAGGTTTCACCTAATCAGGCTGCATAAGTTATGTCTGAGGGGGAAGTAGAGAAGAAATAAAGAAAACCCAGCATGCCCTGCAACTTCCTTTGTGCGGCAGATGTACCAAGTAAGAGCCAGGAAAACTGGGGAATGATGTTTTATGGAGAAGAAAAGGAAGGCCTGGAACCCACTAGAGCATTTTTTTTAGTGTTTAGGGAGCGCTTTAAATCGCTAGCAATTTCCCTAAACGCTCTGCAAATGTAAATGGATGGGACGGATTCCACTACAGCAATTACGATTAAGCAAATCGCAGTTACAGGACATGCAGCATTTTGGGAGCGGTTCCATTCTAATGAATTGTTTAGGAGCAGGAAAATGTCTCCCAAATCGATTGCAAAATGCTATCACAAATCACCAGCGGCTGCAATAGCTGTTTGCGCTTTCTAGTGGGTTTCAGGCCTAAGAGTGATTTTTAACTTTTGGATTGCCTGGTTGGCATCATTGATACTAGTTTACCAGATAAAAATAAAGAATTGATTTTTTTATTTTATGCCTGACAGTTACACTTTAAAAGGGCCTTTCAGACTGCATCATAAGTCACTACCTGGGACCTGTCTCCCTCTACCTAGTTACTGGAGGTGGGGATGAGCTCCTTGTCCATAACCTTAGACAGGGTGCTTGGAGGAGAAGGTAGGGAGACTTCACTGCTTTCCCTGTGCAGAGTACCCCAATCTTATAGACCATGTTGGCTGGTATTGTTCAGTGGGACAGAGACCCATGCTGCCAAGCTCTGAATTCCCTCGGGATTACCGGCCTGCAGGGGGAACAAAGAGATGACAGTACCATTTTAAAATTGCATTCTCTCACCTTAGCTTTAAAATCTTCAAGGTTTTTTCAAAAATAAATAAAATTGGGACATGTTCCCAATATTGGCCCTGACATACTTTCTGAGTTTTAGGATAATAGCATATATGGGGGCTTTGCTTGCAATTAACAAAGTAAAGCCCCTTAGACTGCAATGCAAAATGTGCATCCCTTTTCGATTTACCATTTCGTTCCACATTTAGTTATATTATGCTGTTATCTAGTGATATATTCAGTATTACAAAGTTTCAAATATAAAAAACAAAACATGAAAATTGCAAATGACCACTTTCCTTGATCTGAAATGGATCACCCATAATGCATCACTGTATCCCTCCTTCACTGACACACCTCTATTCAAATTATAAAGACTAAAGGTGCCCATTAATGAATTTAAGGAGCAATCATATTTTTTAAGATCATTCAGATAGAAAAGATTGTATTTAATGGAGCCATTGCATTAAAGAATCCTACTTGTAATCATATCTTAACAAGTTGTGATTGTATCTGTGGAGAAATGCACCATGCCAAACGACAATTTCTTTGAGGAAAAGACATCTCAAACTCACTCCAACTTGAATTATCGCAAATTCTTTCTGTTCTAAGAAAGCAAACTTTTGTTTTCCTTAGTATTTTAGTAAGGGGGCTTTTAGGACCATTGTAGCCCATCACACACTCCAATGAGTTCTGGGTCACCATGAGCTTGCTGGTTAGTCTGTACCTCTCGGTGTTACAAGCCCTACTCCATAGAGCCAAATTAATGCACGCCATGCACTGATGAGGATCAAACAATACGAAACAGTCTGTATGCATGTTGGATTATTATGGCTCTGTACAATTTAACAAGCTGACACATCATTGCATTCCAGCGGTTCTGGAGGTGTGTTTATCTTCTAAGGGTAACGATGGTTAATTTGCATATATTCAGCAGTGATGCACTGGGAGACATCTCAAGCTCACTCCAACCTGAATTATCGCAAATTCTTTCTGTTCTAAGAAAGCAAACTTTTGTTTTCCATAACATTTTAATAAGAGGGCTTTTAGGACCATTGTAGTCCCTTACACACTCCAATGAGTTATGGGTCACCATGAGCTTGCTGGTTAGTCTTTACTTCTTTAAGGAAAGGATTGATATTGTGATCATTCAGGGGCAATCGGGACCACCAGCTTATTTGTTATCATACAATACAATCTGTAAGAACTGATTGAAAATACTATCATTCACTTCAAACTGTACTGTTAATTTGCACCTTTAGGCATAAAGAGAATCTGGACAATAAAATACAAATACAATTTTAAAATGACTGAGGGTCATTTTAAAGGGCAACTGAAGCAAGGGGGATATGGAGGCTGCTATATTTATTTCCTTTTAAGCAATACCAGTTGCCTGGCTATACTGCTAATCCTCTACCTCTAATACTTTTAGCCATAAACCCCGAACAAGCATGCAGCGGATCAGGTGTTTCTGACATTATTGTCAGATCTGACAAGATTAGCTGGATGCTTGTTTCTGGCATTATTCAGACACTACTTCATCCTAATAGACAAGCAGGACTGCCATGCAACTGGTATTGTATAAAAGGAAATAAATGTGGCAGCCTCCATATATTTCTCACTTCAGTTGTCCTTTCAAAAATAACTCCCCAGCCCACCCCCTCCCCCACTGCAAAGAGAGAGAGAGAGAAAAAGCAAAAATACAAATAAACCCATCCCTATTTCTAACCTTGACACAAACAAAACCCTTACCTTAACCTTTAGGCCTCTTTCACAATGGGACGTTGCGTTTGATGCGACGTTAAAGTCGCACAACATGCCCCTAACGCAGCGCATGTAGGTTATAAAATTGGACGTTATTTTGTACTATGTTATGTGACTCTTGGTGCGCCGTTTTCGTTGCATACTGATGGAACAAAAAACGCGCATGCGTTACATTTAAAAAAAAAAAAACATTACTGAGCATGTGCAACACACATAACGCAGCAAATTTATTGCTGAACGCACAGCATGCAGCACTTTCGAAATATTGCTACACGTTACACAGAACGCAACGTGTGCACTGTGAATGTCGCACAGACTTTGTATTGCTGTACGTTAGTCTGCGTTATAAAATTTTCTAACATGCGACTTTAACCTCCCAGTGAAAGAGGCCTCATTCTAAACTTTTTCATTAATCTTCACATTAACCCTAAACTAATACCTAATAGGCGCACCAAAGGCTACCGTTAAGCTGCTACTGTGGCAAAAACATTGAAGAAGTTGTTTCCAGAGTAGGGATGAGCAGGAACAATTTTGTGAATTGCAAAACTCAGCATGTACAGGGTCAGGGTCACAATATGCAGCAGAAGGTGTTAACTTGTTGCTGCCTCTTTATGATGTACTGCCCACTGCTCTCCATCTTCTTGACACTTCCGTCTTCACCCTCAGAAGTGTCGAAAAAATTTAGATTGGCGGGTGAGAGGCCATGACATAGGTAAAGGTGGCCATACACTGGTCGATTTGCCATCAGATTCGACCAACAGATAGATCCCTCTCTGATCGAATCTGATCAGAGAGGGATCTTATGGCCACCTTTACTGCAAGCAGATTGTGAATAGATTTCAGCCTGAAACCTTTCACAATCTGTGTAGCTGCCGCTGCTGCCGCCTCCCCCCCCCCCCCCCCCGCATACATTACTTGTTCCGGCTGGCGCGAGTCCCCGCTTTCACCGCTGTCTTCTTCTCCGCTCCGGGCTCCAGACCGTTCCTGCAGCTACTGAACTTCCTGTCCAGGGGAAGTTTAAACAGTAGAGGGCGCTCTACTGTTTAAACTTCCTGCCGGGACAGGGAGTTCTGTGTAGCTGCAGCCGGTCCGGAACTCAGCGCGGAAAGAAGACAGCGGGGACAAGGGGACTCGCGCCGGCCGGAACAGGTAATGTATATCCGCTGTATTGCATCGGTCGTCGGGCATTCGAAGGCCGCTATCGACGCTCTCCCGACCCGCCGGCGATCGAGAAAAATCTTCCGCACAGATGGATCGACGGGAGTTGACGGGAACGATCGATTTCAAGTGGAAATCGATTGTTCTGTCAGCGGTGTGCGCGGCGATTCCACAGCCGTTTCGATCACTGTGATCGAAACGGCCGTATATCGGCGGGAAAATCGTTAGGTGTATGGGCCCCTTTAGTTCACTTCTGATATGGACTGCTTTGCATTTTTCGACACTGTTCCTGTTCATCCTATTCCGAATGTGTGCAGATGGCTATGAAAAATTACTAAAACCTTGTAAATACCATAATTCCTAACGATGTATGAAAAGCCTTGTTGTAACTTATATAATGAATCTGATTTACCCTGGAGTATTTACTCGGAACTTTATCAGCCAGTTGTGTTTGCTGAAACAGCCTCAGCCATCAGTAAGTGACAATGCATTGTCATGGCTGGGTCTTGCACGATAGAGGCGTTAGTGGCCTGCAGGCATGTGTCTTATCTGGCTAATTATAAATCTGCCACTGATTAATGTTGTTGTCTTTCAGTGTTAAGGTTTTATTTGTGCTCTTCTGCAGTATAAATGATGCTCAAGTAGAGTGAGAACAGCTCATAGGAGGCAACCTGAGCTAAACATTCTGCTTGAATAAAGTGTGAAGGGTTTTCATTAATGCCTCAGTAATTGGTGCCAAATATTGTCAGTAGATAGGCAGCAGATTCTAATTAGCAGAAGCACAGATGGAGTTCAGGAAATAAAGCAAAGCTCTTTCTAGATTCCGTTCAGATTACGTATGTATGAAAAATAAGGGCTTAGTACTGAAACTAGATTCCAGAAAAAAACAGGGGGCCAGTGAGATGTAAATAATTCTGGGTTGATGCAGGATCATGCAAACTGTGTATGCAAATTTGTGCATTTTGAAAATGGACCAATGCAATGCCATCGTAGTGCCCCATTTTCAAGCTGCATATACAAATTTGTATAATCCTGCATGAATTTGGAATTATTTGCATCTTATTGACCATACCTGGTCATGTTGCCAGCAGTGGTTTCATGTTACCATAGTCGTGCTGGTCCACCAGGTAGTATTATAATGGAAACTCTGATGCCAGTTACTAAAATGACTATCATGCAATTATAGGTTGCTATGTAGGTGTTGCCATTTTAGTTTCTAAATAAGTATTATGCAAAAATTAGTATAAGACTCCTGAGAAAGGTTGGAAAGGCCCAAAACTTTAGGCCGTTTTGCTGTGTATGGAGCCTAAAAAATGTCATTAAAATTGGAGAATCCACATTAAAGTTGAGATTCAGTGGCTTAGCCATGTGGGCCACTATTTCTGCCAGTTTGCCCTTGTGATCCTTAATCACAATATTAATCATTGGGCAATAATTTAGAGACTATTTGTATACATACTTTAAAGCAAATATAAACTGATAAGATAATGAGTTGTATGTGTAGTACAGCTAAGAAATAGAACATAAGTAGCAAAGAAAAGATTCTCTTATTGCTTACCAGTACAAGAAGGGCTCTTACACAGTGGGACGTTGCGTTGCAGGGGACAATAAGGTCACATAACGATCCCCTAACGCAACGCATGGTGGTGCTAAAGGTAGACGCTACATAGAGCCGCGTTATGTCGCTCATGGTGCGCCGTTTTCGTTCGATAGAACCGGCAATGATTCATATGAATTGTTGCTAGCAGGCAGAGAACCGGCAATAGCAGGCAGTGAACCGAGAATGATTCATATGAATGATTGCTAGCAGGCGGAGAATGATTCATATGAATCATTGCTAGCAGGCAGAGAATGATTAATATGAATCATTGCTAGCAGGAAGAGAACCGGCATTGCAGTGCAGTGAATATTAATTAGCCATGTGGCTAGGCAAAATAGCGAACTCTGCCCTCCTCCTCTCCTGCACACAAAAAACAATAAAACAACATTACTGAGCATGTGCAAACAGTCTAACGCGGCTAAAACCGCGTATAATGCACAGCATGCTGCACTTTAATAGAACGTGCAGCGTTACAATGTACCGCAAGGTGGGCACTGTGAACAGCCCATTGATTTTTCATTACTGTGCGGTGGGCTGCGTTACTGGCTGCTGTAACGTGCGCCTGTAACGTCCCACTGTGAAAGCAGCTGAAGAGTTAAGAAACTTAAGTTGTTATGTATGCAAAAGAGCTTTTCTGAGCTATTCGACTTAGCTTGGGTCGAAGACAGTCCTGTTTTCTGAAGCACTTAAACAACCAAGAAACTGTGAGATACGGGATGAAATAAGGTTTTACTGCGGGAAAGTTCAACGGATTATTAGCTCTGCTCTGTTTTATAGCTTAAAATGCAGAGTGTGGTTTGTAAACTGCAAATATGACAGAATGATGCAATGTTATATATATATATATATATATATATATATATATATATATATATATATATATATATATATATATATATATAAAAAGCTGTATAACTGAAAAGAAAAGTATGAGACTATTTTCTTAGCTACTAATATTCTAATCATTATCTGTATTATACATACAATTCATTATAATCTTTTTTCTTCAGGTTTGCTTTAAATTTGCATATTCTTATAGTACATATTTCCCTGGTAAGTAGGTACAGCTTCAATCAAAACCTATATCAAACCCCTATATTGTGGGGTGTTTTGGGGTTAGGATATTGGAATCTTCTAATATAATGTTTTTAGTGGGAGCACAAGAGAGAGCAGCATTTTGCAGAGAACACGGAGCAATGAGGTTTTCTAGCTTGCTGCGGTATCTCAGTGGGGTTTGTTTGGTAATGGCGAAGCCATCATTATTCTTAGCTGGAGAGGTCTTAGCATTCCACCTAGAGCATTAGTGGAAGTACAGTAGTCATTTCATACCCTGCAGTGACCTGTTCAATGATAAGTGGTTTTTACAGTAAAACTGTTTCAGTGTGAAAGCTGGTCAACTCCAAATCTGTTCCCAATGTTATGTCTTAACCCACAATAATGTCTATCCCCTAGCCCTTCTGTCTGGATCCAATAAGGAAGCATTACATTAAAAGATCATCAAAATAAACTCTCAAACTGTATATTGAACAGTTAAAAATCCTGTTGTTGGTCAGCTATCATTACTGCAAACCTTTATAGGAACATACTCCATTGTCTGTAGTCATTGTGCTCGTGTTTCTGTACGTGTGGAGCATTCCACAGAGGGGCATGTTTGGCCACTATATGAAAAGAGTCAAGGCTTATATTATTTGGAAAGCTTAGCTAACAATATATTTTAGGTGAGATTTAACCCACATTTGGGTCAGGATTTACAGATATGCTAGCCTGCATGCCCAAACTCCGAAGATGCTAGTTCTGCACTGCAAAAAGTTTGCCCATCACTACTTAGTACTATGGATCATATGCAATCTTCTTTTTCTCCTGGATAATCATTTTTCATCTTTATTTAAATTTTAAATTTCAATAATTTAAATGTAACCACTTCACAACTGAGGGGTTTTACCCCTGAAACACCAGAGAAATTTTCACCTTTCAGCGCTCCTTCCATTCATTCGTCTATAACTTTATCATTACTTATCACAATGAAATGAACTATATCTTGTTTTTTTCGCCACCAATTAGGCTTTCTTTAGGTGGGACATTATGCCAATAATTATTTTATTCTAAATGTGTTTTAATGGGAAATTAGGAAAACGTGGGAAAAATTCTTTATTTTTCAGTTTTTGGCCATTATAGTTTTTAAATAATGCATGCTACTGTAATTAAAACCCATGAAATGTATTTGCCCATTTGTCCCGGTTATAAAACAGTTTAAATTATGTCCCTATCACAATGTTTGGCGCCAATATTTTATTTGGAAATAAAGGTGCATTTTTTTTCAGTTTTGCATCCATCCCTAATTACAAGCCCATCGTTTATAAAGTAACAGTGTTATACCCTCTGGACATAAATATTTGAAAAGTCCAGTCCCTAAGGTAACTATTTATGTAATTTTTTTACTGTATTTTTTTTTTTTAATTAAAAAAAAAAATAAAAATTGGGGAGTGTGGGAGGTAATGAGTTAATTTATAGTGTAAAACTAATGTATTTGTGTATGAAAAATGCTTTAGGGTGTAGTTTTACTATTTGGCCACAAGATGGCCACAGTAACGTTTTGCTCATGCGACCTGTAAGCGTCAGAAGGACGCTTACAGGAAGAGAAATGAGGCTGGGAAACTTTTTTTTTTCCACAATGATCGCGCTGCTTCTCATAGAAGCAGCCGATCATTGCGGGGGGCTTAGATCAACGAACGGGAACGGTTTTTCCAGTTCACTGATCTCCGGGCGAGCAGCCGGCGGCGTGCATGAGCGCGGGAGCGTGCACACGAGCGAGTGGGAGTGCGGACATCGGCGGTAGCGGCGGGAGGTGCGAATATCTCCATCCCTGTTGTTGACAGGATGGAAAAAGGGGCGGAAATATCCGCACCTGTGGGGGTAAAGTGGTTAAATACGTTTTCAGCAATAATTGCAGTTTAAAAAGTACCAAAAAGTAGTTGCAAATTATTTTGAGTATTTTCTTGCATGCTGGTTGCTTAAAAAGTATTTTATTGACAAGTTGTTAAAATATCACCTAGGAGAAAATTCAGAAGAAAAAGTGAATTGAATAAGGACCTATTTATATCTCTTCCCCCATCTAAGGCAGGGATGTTGAACTCCAGTCCTTAAGGTCCTCATACATTTTTGGCACAACTCAAATTAATTGAAAGGAGTGATTCGGGAAAGTTTTGGTTTCATCAAGTAGAACACATTTCTCCATTCTTCAGTCTATTCTAAACACTGGCATTAGTATGGCCTTAAAGGATTGGAGTTCAACACCTGTGATCTAAGGCCAATTTTTCGAGGAACTCAGCTAAACTGCTGGTATGCTGATATTTTTTTAAGGATGTAGGAGGAAACTATAGTCCTTGGAAGAATCTGATGCAAGCATTAAGTCCTCTTTCAGGCGGTGAATTCACTACCTGTCAGCTGCTCTCCAGCACTATGAGAGCAGCTGACAGGTACCAGCACTAGACAGGCAGCCCCTCCATGGAGGCACATCTTAGTGCAGCCACAGCCGTGCTCAGACGCGACATGTTGTGGTCCTCCTCCGCCGGGTAACACTACTGTCTGTCAAGTGCTGACATCCATGGTATTACAACCTCTGCCATACGGCTGCATTTAAATTGCACCTGATTTGCATTTGTGAGTGGCAGACAGGCCTGAACACCTTGGCAGTCACATAGTTCAGTCAATCATCTGAAAGAGGTCTTAGGCTCCCTGCACACTGCAAATCCGTTTTGCGATTCCGTTTCCGATTCCAATTTGCAATTCCGATTTTCCCTGAATGCAATCAACAGAAAAACGGAGGAAAAAACGCAGCATGCAGTAACGATTATAAAAATCGGAATCGGAAGTAAAAACCGATAAAAAAATCGGAATCGGAATTGCATGTAGTGTGCAGGGAACCTTACTAAGGTTAGACAGCAATGGAGAGCAGTGAGGGACATGTGTGATCAGACCTGGACTGGATTAATTCTTTTAATAATGTTCTGCTGTTTTGTGGCAATGATTGTAATTCTCACTTATGTTTTTCCACACTATATACATTGCATTGTGCACCCTGAAAAATAAGATCGGAATGCAACGATGATGTGAAGTTGCACCGCAGCCTACTGCTGCAATGCAACACCTACAGTGTAGCTGTTAAGCTTGGGGGTGTAATCTCCACAGTCAGCATACAACACATAAGCTGACGTGAAGGAGGTACACACACCAGCACAAGGGATCAGGATATCCCCAGTTTAGTGGAGGAGAGGACTGACTCCAATAGGAGATTGTGGTGCACAGAGCCGGTGCAGATCTGAACAGCCACAAACACTTTCGTAATAACGTCTCAGCGCAAGGTAGCGCTGAGCGCATAAACCAGGACTGAGGAGATCAGGACAGGTAGACAGAATGAACGCTTGCTAGCTAGCGATTACTTAGCGACAGCAAGCGTCCAAAACCAGACAGACTGGAATGAGGCAGCCAATGCGTTGCGGCGATGGCGTGCCTCACAAAGACAGGACAGGAGAGACAGGAAATAGCAGGATCGAGATAGATGAACGTAACACAGATAAATATACAATAAGTATGTTTTCCTAGCGTATTACAATTACAGCTATCAATGAAACTATTCGTAACGTCTGACTAACCTATGTATATATTGGCAATGAACCGATATATGACATAAGCAGGAACTCTGACTAAGACTGAAGTAATACAGGGAACAGGACTCAGAAGGATTCGCTATCTCTTCGCAGAGATGAACGCAATCCACAAACAGGACCAGGAACAGGATTCAGAAGGATTCGTTATCTCTTCGCAGAGATGAACGCAATCCACAAACAGGACCAGGAACAGGATAACTAGCTCAGCACGGGTGTTCACGATACGCGCAAACTACCAAAACGTGCTGGAAAACTGACTAGCTGAACACAGGAAATAAACAGTTCGTGTACGTATATATCAGCGACACTGATATATTAACGTAACACGAATACAAGGAAAATAACAAAATGCGCAAGTATGCGTATATATTGGCGATGAACCAATATATGACACAAGACAAGCAAGTAGCAACTTCTAGAACAAGAGCAGAACTAGGAGGACTCGCTGACCCCTTCGCAGGAGTCAGCGCAGTCCACACGGACCAGGAACGAGGTGGGGCACGAGCAGAGTAACAGATAGAGTCTGAGACTATGGTAGCCCATGAGACATTGCAGGAAGCAGTTCTTTATACTGAGGTCATCCAATGGGAGCAGACCTGCAGATTCCCACACAAGTGAATGGTAATTAATCACAGGCTGATAGCAGGAAAAGGCAGACAATGATATGCAGCCTGCAGGAAAGGGACCGCCCCTCCACTGCAGCAGACAATGTTTGTTTACACAAAAGCATATTAAACTGTCATAAACTTCAGAGCGACTGCAGATGGAATCAGCAACTAGTTTAAGTGCAAACCAAACTATGCAAGCAAATGCATGTAATGACATTAGAACTGCTTGGTTTGCAATACCAGTGCAGTCAGCAGTAAACGCTACAGAAGCGATCATAACAGTACCCCCTCCCTTAAACGCGGCCTCTGGACGCCTATGAAAACTGACATATTTCTCCTGAACCACCCAAACCAAAAAATCAGAAGTGGGAAATCCAGCAAACTGATCTGACTGAAAATTCATGAAGGTCGGATCCGTCCGACAAAACCAAATTCCCGAATCAGTCTCACCAAAACTAGACCAATTGGAACCAGAACCTACCGAACCATGCCCGTCAGCACTACAAGCCTCAGTGTGACACCCATCAGAACCACGACTTCCAGAAAACAACCCCAAGAAACTCTCTGCGCGATACCCACCGCCTTCCAAGGACTGTCCAAAAACACCAAAGCCTTTGCAATGCCCACCGGAACTGTCCCTACCAACACAAAACCCACCGTTGAACCAGTCCAAGGTACCAGGACAAGTTTCCTCAGAGATCTCCCAGAACACTTGGAAGCTCCAAAGAGATCCCCACAGGTCAGAACGCCCCTTAGGCTCACATGGAGAACTATCAAGAACCCCTATGGAACCCAGGGCAACTCCAGAGTCAGGGTCACAAGGACAAACATCAAGATCAGGGCTTTTAGGGACCAGAACCATCTCCGGGCATGCAGGCCAACCGGCAACATCAGAACATGTCTCCACTAGGGAAGCACGTGAGCACGCTAACACAGACACATCTGGGCAGTCTGGCATACGAAGCACATCTGGGCACACCGGCACAAGAGAAACCTCTGGGCATGTCAAGGAACTGCGAACCCTTAAAGTCAGTCAAGACAGGACCGAAACCAGAACTGGGCAAAAAAAATTCATCATGACTAGACTTCATAGTTACTGGATTCTCACTAAAAACTGCAGGATCAGACTTAGATGTCGCTGATTCCAGCAGGGTTATTAACAAATCATGTTCAGGGGCATTTACAAGACAGGGCAAATCTTCTGATGTATGCACTGAACTAGACAGGGTTCCCATAGCTTCTTCTGGACTAGACAGAGACTCATCAAATACACTGGACTGGAGCTCATGAAGGGCTGCAAAACAAGTCAATATTGCAGCAATCCCCACTGAACTAGGCAAAACTGAGTAACTCACTGGACAGGAAGGGGGCTCTGGAACTTCTGCCACACCGGCCAGAGAACCAGAATTTTCCAGGATACAGGGCTGGGTTTCAGAAACACTCATTAACCCGGACTGAAATTCTGAGATTTCTATTATTTTTTCCAGCGAGTCAGAATTATCCATGTTACAGGGCAAGACTTTTGAAACATTCAGAGGACAGGGCTGGAGTTCCTCGGCTGTTACAACACTGGAGAGGGACTCAACAACATTGGTTAAATCAGACTGTGTACAGGGCAAGGTATCTAACACACTTGCTGACGAGGACAATATTTCAATGGCTTCTGCTTCGCTGGGCAGAAATTCATCAAGTTTTATTAGAGCAGACTGTAATTCCAAAACAGCTGCTAGACAAGTGAATATTACTGCAACACCAACTGAGGTAAGCAGTGCTTCAGCCTCCTCTGCTAAAGGGTTTAAAGTATCCAAAGTACTGGGTGAAGCATAAGACTCTGCGACCACAGCTTCACTGGACAGGATCACTGAACAGTCCATATTGCAGGGCAAAACCATGGAAGCACCTGCTGGACAGCATAATGATTCTGTGACCTGAGTTTCATTGGAGAGATCTACTGCACAATTCATGGTACAGGGCAAATTTATTGGAAAATTTTCTGAACAAGGTAATAATTCTGCGATTTCAGGTTCACATAGCAGATGCTCTGAGCTATTCACGAAACTAGAGCGAGGTGTAGAAACAGGAAGATCAAGACACAATGTTTGCGCATCTGAATCACCATTCATTTGTAAAATTGGAAAATTCAGATGCTGGGGTTCTGAGTTTACTAGACAGGATTGCTGGGACTCGGAAACTGATGTAGTGCATCTATTGGCATCTGCTGGATCAGACAGGAGTTGAACTTTATTAACACAGGTAATTTCTGTCTTACTGGGAAGTAACACTGAGTTATCCATGGTACAGGGTGGAATTACAGGAACTTCAATTTCACACAAAAGGAGCTCAGAATCACTCGCTGAATCAGCCAAAGGTGCTGAAGCAGGCGAGTCCTCAGGAACTGAGGAAGTGGAACAATCTCCACTTGACAGTGTGTCTTCCCTGGTATCAACTGATTGAATTGCATAAAAATCGTCCAGAATCATTCTCCACACATCGATCAATGGAGCCACAAAGTCATACCCACACACACCAGTTTTTATTAGGTTATAAGCAGACTTAATGCATGCATTCAATACTAATTCACTTTTTGCACTGTAAAACTGACAAAATGAACTTGCATCTTTCTTCCATTCATAGACCAAGGCTTCCATCTCTCCTTTCTCAAATGGAGGATCCCATGCATATTTAACAGCTGAGCATTCCGGCTGATCATAGTTTGCAAATGTGTTAGTGGCAGAAACATACATTGGGTTATTTAGCAGGTGATTGGCCGATTTCTTATTCCTAAGGATCTCCAATACCTGTAGCAAGTATTGAACTGTAGTGTATGCAAATTTCCCTTGCTGCACGAATAAATTGATCTGTTCAATACTCTGTAATATATCTTCATAATCATATTCAGATAATTCATTTAAACAAGAACCTTTATTTTCCCTGGCTAGCAATGAAAGTTCATTAGTAGTTTCATAGGTCCATTTGACTCCCCTGAATGGTGACTGAATTTCATTATCTGCTAATGGTGGAGTCTCGTTACAGATCTGATGCGCAGTCGCCAAGGGCAACGACTCCGCTGATTGTAACGCTTTTCTTTTGGAGCGTTTACGTTTGGCTTTAGACCCTGCTGCCTTAGCAGAAGAAAAGTTATCAGAACAATTATCTGCTTGCTGATTATTTTTGTAGGCAGTAGAAGGAGCAGCTGATTGACAAGCTGCCAGGAGCTTATCAAAAGGGCTAGGCAAATCGGTTTTGCGCAGCCAGTTATGGATCACAAACGCTAGAAATTCCAGTGGTCTTTCTTTTAAATTGGTATGATCCAAGACATCGTAGGCCCACTGAAACAATCTTCCCTTAAATAAAACATAAACTAGCTGGGGGGCCCACGTTGAAACAGGAGTAGCCTGGAGCTCAGGATTGGCCAGGAACCTGGCACATTCAGAAAAAAACTCATTTTCTGTTTCAGAATTGAGCTTCTCAAATTTCTTAAAGGAACAGGAACCAAAACAAACAGTGTCATTTTTGCTGGGAACCCCCCCCCCACAATGGGGATTGGTAATGGGGCTATCATAATGTTAAGCTTGGGGGTGTAATCTCCACAGTCAGCATACAACACATAAGCTGACGTGAAGGAGGTACACACACCAGCACAAGGGATCAGGATATCCCCAGTTTAGTGGAGGAGAGGACTGACTCCAATAGGAGATTGTGGTGCACAGAGCCGGTGCAGATCTGAACAGCCACAAACACTTTCGTAATAACGTCTCAGCGCAAGGTAGCGCTGAGCGCATAAACCAGGACTGAGGAGATCAGGACAGGTAGACAGAATGAACGCTTGCTAGCTAGCGATTACTTAGCGACAGCAAGCGTCCAAAACCAGACAGACTGGAATGAGGCAGCCAATGCGTTGCGGCGATGGCGTGCCTCACAAAGACAGGACAGGAGAGACAGGAAATAGCAGGATCGAGATAGATGAACGTAACACAGATAAATATACAATAAGTATGTTTTCCTAGCGTATTACAATTACAGCTATCAATGAAACTATTCGTAACGTCTGACTAACATATGTATATATTGGCAATGAACCGATATATGACATAAGCAGGAACTCTGACTAAGACTGAAGTAATACAGGGAACAGGACTCAGAAGGATTCGCTATCTCTTCGCAGAGATGAACGCAATCCACAAACAGGACCAGGAACAGGATTCAGAAGGATTCGTTATCTCTTCGCAGAGATGAACGCAATCCACAAACAGGACCAGGAACAGGATAACTAGCTCAGCACGGGTGTTCACGATACGCGCAAACTACCAAAACGTGCTGGAAAACTGACTAGCTGAACACAGGAAATAAACAGTTCGTGTACGTATATATCAGCGACACTGATATATTAACGTAACACGAATACAAGGAAAATAACAAAATGCGCAAGTATGCGTATATATTGGCGATGAACCAATATATGACACAAGACAAGCAAGTAGCAACTTCTAGAACAAGAGCAGAACTAGGAGGACTCGCTGACCCCTTCGCAGGAGTCAGCGCAGTCCACACGGACCAGGAACGAGGTGGGGCACGAGCAGAGTAACAGATAGAGTCTGAAACTATGATAGCCCATGAGGCATTGCAGGAAGCAGTTCTTTATACTGAGGTCATCCAATGGGAGCAGACCTGCAGATTCCCACACAAGTGAATGGTAATTAATCACAGGCTGATAGCAGGAAAAGGCAGACAATGATATGCAGCCTGCAGGAAAGGGACCGCCCCTCCACTGCAGCAGACAATGTTTGTTTACACAAAAGCATATTAAACTGTCATAAACTTCAGAGCGACTGCAGATGGAATCAGCAACTAGTTTAAGTGCAAACCAAACTATGCAAGCAAATGCATGTAATGACATTAGAACTGCTTGGTTTGCAATACCAGTGCAGTCAGCAGTAAACGCTACAGAAGCGATCATAACAGTAGCATCCAGTCCACAGACTTTATTCTTGCACCGCCCGCGTTGCCCCGGTAATGCCCTCCATGCTGTGTGTTATCCCTTCGGAAATACAAATAAATAAGAAACGTATTCATAAAGGTAGTAGTTCAAAATGATGACCTCACACAGTCCAACAATTATGTAAAATTTATAGGGGAACATATCCAAAGAATCCCACAAAAAACAATTAAAATACAATAAAATATGTGGGGATACAGTGATTTCAATACATCCACTAGTACAACAAGTATCTGAATGGATAAGTATAGGCAATCTATAGCATGCTGGGAACTCAATGACTCTGACAAGCTGATAAGGAAGGAATCATATGAAAATAGAAGCAAATACCCCTGAAATACTAAATATGTGCTGGCAAATAGATGCAATTCCATAGATATAAGATAACCAAAACATAACCAAAAATGCACTCTGGTATCGGTTCTGCTCTCTAGCACTGGGTGGTGCCAGCAACTATGAAAGACAAAAAGGTGGGGGAGAGAGAGAGCGCTCCGATGGTGCATTAAACTAGGTATGCAAATAACACACACTTCAATATTGCACTTACAGTTTGTATGTCTGTGCTGCGCTTTGCTCAAAACACTGTCCCAGCAGGTCGCCTCAGCCTAAACTAGCCTGGCCAGGGCTGGTGGTGTAGATGGATCATACGAGAGAGCGTCCGTCTGGGGGGAGCGGTGCACAGCCTCTGCCGTCTGACGTCACTACTGGTTTTGTCGTTTGACCACGCCTTCCTCAGGTGACGTTCCTAAAGAGACGGCGTAGTATACATAGAGCGGCACCCATAGCAACAGGGTTGCCTGGGGGCGTTGATTAAAACAATTTCTTTTTTCAAATACATTAAAAGTTCCTTCACTACTTTATTTTGAACCTGCTTTTCGTTCAGATATATAGATATATACATTTTAAGACTACAACAAAAAATAAAATTATATAATAGAAAGAATGCCTCGTCTAGCAAGCCGCGGCTTTATTGATCATTCCTCCATAATGGAGTGGTTATCACATTAATTATTTCCTGTCACTCTTTCTGACTAGTGTGTAACTTATATATATATATATAACCGCCAGGAGTCTTACCCAGTTGCCGGTGCAGATAGTGGAAACTGCCACGCCCCTTTCCTCAGGCGTTCCGAGACTACTAGTCGCTTCTCTAGAGCTCTAATTGTCGCGGAGCATGTGAAGAAGGCGGGGCGCATCGGTTTCCACCCTCTGTTGTCCCTCATACTACATAAAAGAGGTAAAATGGGCAGTCGCTGGCCAATTAAAATGTTATGTGTGTATACACCCTAAATCAGTATGCTTTTTAGATGGATAGTTTTGTGGGAGACTAAAATGAAGGAGGCTATTCATCTTCCATCTTGAAATGAAGAACAGTTGAAATAAAAGCAATATGCAATATTGATTGACTATGTAATCAAATATTTCCTTTTTATTTATTTTTAGTTTATTATGCTGACGTACCTCTTCATGCTGGCCTGGCTTGGAGTCACAGCTTTTACCTCCTTACCAGTTTACATGTACTTCAATCTCTGGACTGTTTGCCGAAACGCAACATTGGTCGGAGAAACAACTTTCTGCTTGGACCTTCGTCAGTTTGGTAGGTTTAATTTAAATTCTTTCACTTTTTTATGCTGCGTTGTGATGATTCATAGCTATGCCTGGAATAACAGCAGTACCTGTGTGCAAGGAGGGATATACTGTAGGTGCAGCCTGTTGTTTACAGTTTCCCTGAATTGCTAAAGCAAAACACTACCATGTGTTGTAAACACACAAAATGGGCAGCAGTTCATATTGATTGGAGGAGGGCAGTGGCGAAGCTGAAGTGCTATACATTCCTTTGCAATCCTGGATTTATTAAAAAGAAGTTCCTACTACAGTGCGAACAGGCAACTCATTGGTTCACTATTATTACTGTAATAACTATTATAACTTAAAGGCAAGATCCGAGGAACCTCCTTAATGGTGTAGGAATGGTAACCACTCAAAGAAACAGTCAGTGGTGTGAATTGTTCACAGACTGCACTGCAGTGTGGAAAAAGTGTAAAGATTATGTAAATGCATAATAATAAGCAGGGTGGCCCCAGTAAAACACTGATGGTGCCCTGCTTCCTGGGTCACTACCCCCCTTCCTGGTGAATTCCAGGGTCATAACGCTAGTGCTGGCATTATAACCTCCCCTCCACCCTATAACTAGTGTTACTACATCAACCCCCTCTTCCTCACATAACTCCCACACAGAACTATTGTCACTATTCCACCAATCCCCACACTGTAAGGGTGGTTACCAAAACCTCCACTCATCTAAGGGGTGCAACAATCATCTCTTCCACCCCCTTTCCCCATGACAGGTACATCCACCATATCCATATTCCCATAATAAGTGATGGCAATATTCCCCCTCCTCCCCATAACAATTTAGGCCACCCTCCTCAGCTGCAGCTCTTTACTGCCTGTCTCCTTGTCCTTAGTCTTCCTAAATGTCATGTGACATCAGGCTTGGTGAAGAAGGCAAAGAAAGAGGCAGAGAAGGGCTGGTGGCTGCAGCAGAGAAGAAAGGACAGCAGATACAACACTGGAAGAGGTGACATGCTAGCATCTCTACTGAACTTCTGTGCATGGGGAGTGAGGAGGATGAGGTGCAGCTACTGGGGGATGACCAGTGTTGGGCCCAAGGAGAGGAAGGTATTAAGTTGAGCCCCGCCGCTGCTGTGCCCCACTCTTGCAATTATGGCACTGATAGGACACTAAAGCACTTGGTTGAGGACCTTAATTTACATCTACCCAGTTTATTCAAAGTAATGCTATTATATGTAACATTTTTATCAATGCTTTATGAATAACCACATTAGATCAATATTTTATAGAATTATGCCAATTTCTTCCCATTTTTTTCATTTAGTCCTTGAAATAAACAGAAAGCTTTATAATTAAAAACAAAAAAACAAAGTCAAGTTATGATGTAAAATGCAGTTAATTCTGTACCATCCAGGGGTCACAAATCAAATTAAGCACATTTTAATTTTACTGCCAATGTTGCTTCCTTTATAGAAGACGTCAGATTTCCTTAAGTATTTTTCTTTCCATCGAAACACATGTTCAGAGAATGGTGGGTTTGATCTACTCATAAAATATTTATTTAAGTTAATCAACTGCCAGTCATTGTTCATATGCTACAATTATGGAAGTGACTCAGATTTTCATTAGGACATTTCAGGACAATTCATAGTATGCAGCCCCGTGACAGCGGGGAATACAAAATAAGAGCTCAACAAAAGCATACAAAAATCAAATAGGTATTCTAAGCAAAGAGGGTCTTGATTAAACATTTCGAAGGCGGGAAGAGCTGTTCTAAAATGTTTTGCAGACCAAATTCAGATGACTAATAGATTAAGCTTTACTCAATGAATGAGAGAACAGAAACTTCATCACAGGACAGATATGGAAAATGCTAAATTAAAGAACAAAGGGCTCCAGACAGTAAAAGCACTGTCAAAAGAATGTTAGCTGGTAGTGGTCTCAACAAACATGTTAGTCTCTTAAAAAAACTTCTCAGAAGGAAAACAAGGTCTGATAAAACCAACATTTTACATTGAATTACCAGAAACCTATTTACTGGCGAATTTGTCAGTTATAGAATGGTTTATGTAAGGAGAGAAACGGAAGACAGGCCTGGGAGCATCATTTACCATAACAGTGTAGCCCACTTCTGAACTCTCTCAACAATGTTCTCACTGTGATGATGATCATTTACAACACACACCGTGGCCAAGTTTCCCTAGCACATTTGGCATATTGAATACCCTGCAGCTGTGACCTGCCCAGCCGACACATTTACAAATGTATCGATGAGCTTTGCTGACCACTCACACCATCATGACTTTGGTTCAGTCAAGGACTCTTTGACTCCGTCAAGGACTAAATTGTCCCAGTGGGCATCCTTGTTTTTCTGTAGGGAATTATCCTTGTAGCAATTCAGGTTGACTGCCATCTTTGTGAACCAAAATCCTCTTTCTCAGTGACCAACATTTCTGGGGCCGTTGGTTACAAATCAACTCCTAAATTAGGTTAACCAATGCAGTTTATAAAATATATGCCATCCTTGGCGTTGTCACCAGTGTCTGTTTTGTGAATGCTACCCATGATATCCCAATTATTGTAAAACAACTTACCATGCATATCAAGTCTGTAGTTGTGTCTCTGGCCCGCTTATTTTATAGACTTTTCTGTTATATTTCCAGTATTTGGAACTTCAATACTTCAGTGTCCTGACATCTTCACTTTTCTTTGTCATTCTGGGCATGCCGTGACTCAGGAAACCCTGACCTTCTCCTTCACTCACTGCTGCAGAAATTGTTTGCTCGGTCTTTCCTATGCACTAATCCTGTCTGTCCTGCGCAAAGACACTCCCCTCCAATTGTTATTTATATAGCATACCCTGATATTTTTGACAGAAAGGGGAACTGGTGCTCTACTCACACAGATTGTATGAATGCCCACTGCGGTCCTTTTTGGAAGAATCTTCTTTTTTTTTTCCTTTTTCAGCTGAATGTAATATAATTACATAAGGTTGCTGGATAGATATCACTGTGTTTTCAGTAGAAGTTAAATTTCTTCACACTCACATACAGTACATATACCTTTATTGTCTGCTATCTTTTCAAAGATGTGAGTCTACTGTATAGTGGTAGATTGGATAAAATGGGGACATCACTGGAGGCAAGGCTTAAACAGGAACACTGGGCTCCTGGAAGATCTATGATGCATGCTCCTAACCCTCTTCTAATAAGGTTTACATTAAACCTTTTAGAAACAGATACTCTACAATTGCTTTTAGCTGCCTAATGACATGGTGATGATGAAAATCGGTGAAAAGTTTAAAATTACGGTAAGTTTTCATCACTCACAGTAGTATCCAACATGATGGGCCACTAATGCCCTAGTGACAACTGTTCATACTCTACTTTAGATTTGTCCTGAAATTACCCCAAATTATTTCAGACAATTACATTTAAAGATTTAAAGTGTGTACATAGTTTAACCCCCTCTTTTTTAGAACTTCAATGTCCCTCTGGCTTATAAAGCCCAACCTCTAATACCTGCACCTTGTTTGCCCCATCAACCACTTAAGCACCAGCCACCAGTAGCACTTTTACCTGGCCTTCCCCCACAGCCTACCAAATGTAGAGTGCCCTCTCAGTATTCACTGTGTCTGAAGGCTGCAAGTGGTCTGATACAGTAAATGGAAAAAGTAATCTTTATGTAACCATTTATTCTCTAGCCTGTCTGGCTGTTGGGTACAGCAATGGGAAAGAGGTCAGGTGAGAAGCTATGTATACTTGTAACCCTACTCTACAGCCACGCAACACTTTCCACCTGTTTGCATGCTTGGTGACACTAGCTGGGAGGTCAGAGAAACCACCCACTGTGTGAGCTGGCAGGCAGGTGGAAGGTGCAGCAGGGCTGTGTGGTAGAGTGACAATGGCCTCAATTCACTCAATTCACTAAGATCATGCTAGAGATAATAAGGCAAGAGAAAACTTACCTCCACACGTGAGAGAGTTATCTTACCTCTTCATTCCTTAAGTTACTTCTCCTGTAGTTAATTTACCTCCTCTGTAGTTAATTTACCTCCTCTGTAGTTAATTTACCTCCTCTGTAGTTATTTTCACATGCAGCTAATTAACAGCCTGTCTTTAACTCGGGAGTTATTTTAAGGATTGGAGAGTTAATTTAAAGACAGAAGAGTTAACTTTAGGCTTGCCTGAGGTAAAATGTTTCCTGAATACTACATGCCTTATCACTATGGTAACAACTCTAGAAGAGTTATTAAAGACAGGAGATAAGTATAGTGAATTGAGGCCAATGTGTGTAATGAAAGTAGAAACACCCTCGTTAAACTTCTGCGCCTGAGGCTCACTCTCGGTCACACCCTACCGGCAAGGCAGCAATATATATCGGCAGTATTGCAAGATTCCTATTTGTTTACCTCCTTGTCCTTTGCTATGAACGTGTGTGTTATATGGCATTGGCGTTGTAACTGTATATGGTTACACCTTGGATGAGCTGACATTTGGCATATTGAATACTCTGCAGCTGTGACCCGCCCAGCCAGCATGAATGATATACCTACTGCAGATGGAAAATGCAAATGCCAAATGTTGAAGTGATAGAAATCGCAAAGTGTTAGCTGTCACCTTGGCTGCAAAGGAGCATAATTTAGCATGTCTAATTAAATCTCAGTGAGCTGCTATCTGGATTCAGTAAAAATCATTTTAATACAATTTAAGGGTTAGTGTACTCATATAGTAGGATGTATCAGCTGCATACATTCGCTTTCGACGCCCGGTCTTTTTGCACATGGTGAGCCGAATGATCGTTCACCCTGCTGCTGCTGAAATTCCAGGCGGCATTAAATACCATTTCCCCTCTGAGACGTAGCAACTTGGAGGGAGAAGTAATTCAGGGTCCAGCAATCCCTGGATCTCCAAATTACCGGAGTACACAGCTGTTTTTGCTATAGCCGTGCCAAATTCAGGCGCTACACAGCACGCTCTGTACGGCAAGAAGCCCTGCCTCAGTATCACCTGCATTTTGTTTCATCAAAGTCTGATACATCTATTGGGGTTTACTTATGTATCGACAAGCTTTGCCCATTGCCATAAAATGGTATAGAAGGAGATAAACGGGGATACATAAAGCATTTTAAAATATGAAAAATGATGTAAATGTCAATTGCTTCCTGTTAATAGGCTTATGAGCCAAAAAATGTCCGTTAAGCCCCACGGGGCACCCTATCCACAGAAGATTCATCTTGTTTGCTGTTAACTTCAGAAGCTAAGCAGACAGCTTACAGAACACTTCCTTTTTGGTGCTTAGTAATCCTGTTTAATGCATTATCCTATGTGACCTATTATACCAAGAGGAAAGTGTCCCAAAGACTTCAGAGGCATCTAGGAACAGTGAGGTCCAGATCTGAGGAGGAAAAGGCTTGTTGTCCCTTCCAGCCATATATGTTAGTTGCCCAACCCTGTGACCCAGAGATGGATTAACATAATGGCTCCCTAGGCAAGGTAGATTTGCGGCCTCCTTGTGGTTCTTTTGGTAAGGTGGGCCCCTTTACACCCACTAGGCTCCAAGCAGCTGCCTAGGTTACCTGGTGGATAATCCTACTCTGCTGTGATCCCCTTTATTTGTATTTTTTATATATATTGTATATACTTAAAATGAACCCGAGGTGAGAGTGATATGGAGGCTTCCATATTTGTTTCCTTTTAAACAATACCAGTTGCCTGGCAGCCTTGCTGATCTATTTGGCTACATTAATGTCTGAATCACACCAGAAACAAGAATGCAGCTATTCTTGTCAGTTCTGACAATATTTGGCAGAAACACCTGCTACATGCGTGTTCAGGGTCTATGGCTGAAAGTATTAGAGGCAGAGGATCAGCAGGACAGCCATGCAACTGGCATTGCTTAAAAGGAAATAAATATGACCGCCTCCATAAAACTCTCACCTCAGCTTCACTTTAAGTATTTGGGTGCCTTCTTGTCATTTGTCTTTATTGAAGTCTACCCAGGGTGTTCTTCTTTAGAATCTTCTTGGTATCTTCTTCAAGTCCCGCTGTGTGATGTCATGCTCATGTGTGTCATTCTACCTTGGTCTTTTGCCATCACTTCTTTAAGACATTAGATGTGTGTATGGGTTTTTTGTATATGTATTTAATGTCTGAAACGAGAAGTACAGGAGTCAGAAGAGTAGGGCAGATAAAAAATCCTGGTAGGTAACCTTACTTGTCTGTGTCAGACACGGAGATGCTGAGAAGACCTTTGAGGAGGAGAGCATTTCTCTTATTCCTACATGCAAGTCGGCCCATGCCGTTATATGACAATAAAAGTAATAGAGAAAAGTCGCCCTTTGCAGTGAAAGTTGGCTTACCCTCTCCAGGATGACAGATGGGAGGTGGCAAATTATAAGATTTATTCAAATGTGTTTCGCTTAGTGCACCCAGCTTTGTCAATTGCAAAATCTTTCACATGACAATAGGTGGGGCTCTCCTTTATATTAGCTGATTTAACTGAAAACGAATATCCTTATTTTTGCAGTTAGTTTATTTTGTAATGTACTGATTTTTAGTAATGCAGAATTGCTCTATTTTAATTGATAGGCACCGTTTGATAAATCAAAGAAACATTCCCTTAGGAAAACGGATGCAAATTATTCTAAGAAAAAGGCTGTTGTACAAAGCAGATAACATAACTTTGCTGATCGGTATCTCAGGTCAGAGCGACTTTCTATTTGTACTAGTGCTGTGAGCTCCAGTCCCTGGATAAGGGTACAAGCATATTTCTTCCCTATAATGTCTGACTCCAGTAGCCTCCTTTGATTTAGTTTCAGGTCAGAAGTTCCTGAGCACATCATTATAACTGCTTTTGTTCATTTCAGATATAGATGGCTTTTATTACCAACAGATGATTGCACGTACTTGTAACAGATATATATTTTTATAGTGAAGCAAGCTGTGCCACACTATATCATAGCAGGGCACAGTAAAATGCTTTGTGCTTGTCCATGTATCACTTTTGGTAGCAAGTGTTCATAATACATTGTGGCTGCCTGACCCAAGAACTACATTATTCACTGAGACTTTTTCTTCATACAAAGCCGCCAAAAGTATATGGTTACTGTAATGGCTAATAAACTCCAGGATAAGGTACATATTTGCTGCCAGAGTCCCTTCATGTATAACTTGCCATGAATTCTGATTAAAGTGGACATGAACTCTTGCACAGGACAAAAGGAAAACAGAGAAATTCACCCTGTATGTTTTTAGAGAGTTTAGCCTGCCTTATTCACCCTCATCTGTGACTAATTATATCCGTAATTTGATCTCTCAGTTGTGTCAGCTCAGGAATCTCCTCTGCCACAGCAGAGCAGCTAATTTGTAATCACAGGATGTTAACCTTATGTCTGCTTCCATGAAAGCAGGAAGTAGACACACTGCCGAATTATTGCAAGATTTGTATCAGCTGTAACATAGAAATGTTCTTCTTCAAAGGTCATCATGCTGTTGCTTATCTTTTAGAGCAGAGAGGACGTCCGCTTTAAAAATAAGTCAGATAGGTAAATTTAAGAAGTAATCTCCTCCATCAGCAGAGAATTACGTGTACATTGGGAATGATATGCTAAGGCATCTCTGCACATCTCAAAAATAAAATAAGAGGGAGGGCGAGATAGAGAGAAGAGGAACCAGTAACACTAAAGGGAAAGTAGGAGAAATGGGGAAAACAGGAATGAGAAAAATTACAGATGACAACATACACATATCACTTTATTAAGAAGTGTACAAAAACATACAACAGTAACAGCAACAAGTACACAAAGGATAAAAAACAGCTAACGCCAGGTAGACATATCTAATTTTGATTGACCAATCACTGGCCCACTGCTGAATGAGAGCTACACAATCTGTTCATAGTATTCAAAATCTGTTGGCCCTCAAACTACATGGAGGTGGTAACTTGGATGTACGTATGGCTTAAAACCTGGTACACACTTTCAATTATGATTGGCCAATCACTGACCAATTTTACCACCTCCATGTAGTATGAGGGTTTACCTACATAATCTGCCCATAGTATTCAGTATTTGTTGACTCTGATACTACATGGCTGACAGGTGGTACAATTGGTCAGTGACTGGCCAATCATAATTGAAAGTGTGTACCTGGCTTTAGGGTGAATAAACAGATCCACTTTTGATTGGCCAGTGATTGGACATTTTTTTTTACCTCCATGTAGTATGCAGGCCAGCAGATATTTGAGCACTATGAACAAATTGTGTAGGTACGCTCTCATACTACATAGAAATGGTAACTTTGGGCAATTATTGTCCAATCAAAATTGGATGTGTGTACCAGGCTTTAATTTCCCCTGCTAAATTCATGTCAAAGTGAGCACATTTTACCCCTTGATACACTCTCCGTTGTCAGATGAGCAGAAAACTTTCTAGATGAATGCATTGTACAATGAAATGTGTGCCAGTCCACTCTGTGTCTCCTGCATTCGATGGGCCAGGCAGTAAATGGGAGTGGTTGAGTCAATGACTGTAATGATTTTTATAGGGCAGTTCACAATGTCACGTTCCACTAAAGTCTATTTCAGCCTGTTCCAGAAAATTCTGACCAGTATGAATTTTCTGGACTGCAGGCCACTTTGCCAGTTATAGAGGAGGAGCATTTGGGTGGGAAAAGTTAACTTATTGAAAGATGTGGAGAACCAGATTGCACTTCAGCAGGATAGACTGGAGATGTTTAATGATAAATGGGATAGATGGTTTATGTTTCAGATATCATCTGAATATGAGATTTTGATGAGGGTGTAGGGGAGGAAAAATGTGTAATTGTGATGGTAAGGCTGGATGATTTCTCAGTTCTGTTGAAGAGTCATATGAGATTTTTTTTTCTTAAGATGACTGGAGGGGGAGGAGTGGTGGGGGTGTCTTTTGTTTGATTTATTGTTTGGATTTTTTGTTAATAGGAAAATGGAGAGAAGGGTGCTCTATGGTATTGTTGATGATGGAATTTTTGCATTCTGTTTGTTTTTTGGATGCAATTACTTTTCTTCCAATAAACGAAATTATATGAAAAAGAGGGGGAGCGTACTCTGCAATGGGCCCTGGAGTGGTACAGAACATCCACGCTATATGTACGCAGTATCTTTCATGCATAATATGAGCACAGTCCAGCTGCAGTTTCTTAAATGGGTTTGCTGCTGTAATTTTTATTAGTATATGCCAGTATGAAGGAACTTTTTAGCAACGTGCATTAATGATGCTAATCTCCTGTATTCCAGGCATTGTTCCAGTCGGTGAGGAAAGGAAATTGTGTACGAAAGATGGCAACTTCCTGACGATGTGTGAATCTACTGAAGTGAGTTGTATAACCGCACCTACATTATTCATTCTGACCCTTTATTGACTTACGGCCCTTCCACATGGGTGCAATTGCGCTTTTTGACTGGAAAAGAAAAAAATAAGCCTCCAGACCTTTTTTCAAATTGGAAATTGCATTGCAAATCGCATAACACTGGATTTGGTATGTGATTTGCATGCAATTTCATTGATTTTACCTAATCACAAATGCAGGAAAAATGCAACAGACACTACATTTGCGATTACTGTATTTTTCAGACCATAAGAAGTTCCGGACCTTAAATCAAACCTAGGTTTAGAGGACAAAAACCAGGGGGAAAAAAAAAATATACTAACATTTGTGCAGGGGCGTCTTATTGATCTTCTCCCCCCAATTATTATGTCCCTCTTGTATTTTATGTCCCCTTTGTACCTCTTGTGTACCCCTTGTGTCCTGCTGTATCCACTATTGTCCCCTTTGTGTCCTACCATAGTACCTTTTGTATCTGTCTGTGTCCCCTATTGTGTCATCCTCTCTGTCCCTAGCCTACTGTGTCATCCTCTATCCCTTTTGTGTCATCCTCTGTCCTCCTGTGTCCCCATGTTTGCCGTGTAGTGCCATTTACAGTGACAGTGACTCCAGCAAGCATCTCTTCCCTCCCTCCGATATACTGTACACTGTGCTGCAGCCTGCAGCAATGTTCAGTGTTACTCACGCTCCTTCTGGGAGAGAGGATCGCTATACCCCGGTGCGTTCGTCTGTACTGTAGCTTAGGGTCATCAAGCGTGGGACCCTTAAAGAGAACCCGAGGTTGGTTCTAAGAATCCTAATTGCACACAGAGGCTGGATCTGCATATAATACCCAGCCTCTGTTGCTATACAGTTCCCCCCACAGGCCCCCCTGCGCTCTGCTGGCCCCCATAAATCATACGCCGTGCTAAGCAACACGCAGCGTGTCGATAGCCGGCTGTTTATGTCTGTACTGTCATTCTCGCCGCTCCTCCGCCTCCTCTTTGTAGCCACTCCCCACCCGTGTCCCTTCCCTCCAATCAGCGGGGAGGGAAGAGAGTCAGGACTGAGTCAACCACTTACATACCTGATATTTAACTCTTTAAGGCAGAGAAAGAAAAAAAGGAACACAGCATAGTAATTTGTGTGCTAGGCACTCTACATACCCATGTCTTTCTCATCATGTCACATGTCACCTCGGGTATCCTTTAAAGCCTCAGTATAAAAGAAGAGGGAAGAAGGGAGAAGAGGCTTCTGGGGCCATTGCCTCTCTAAGCAGCACTACAGAGCAAATACAGGGACATGGGTGTATAGTCAGCAGAGCCACCGCAAGGGGACACAGAAGGACACATGTATAGCTAGCAGAGCCTCTGCTTGGCATACACATGATGACACGGGACCTATAGACTGCCAGGGATTTAAGGGAGGCATGTCTTTGGCGGCACATGCAGACCATAAGTTGAACCAAAATCCCCCCTCCATTTATTTGAATCTTATGACCTGAAAATATGGTAGGTTAAAAACAGATTGCACCACACTGTACAGGGCACCACAATTACTATGTTAATCATGATGCCCTTGCAATCGGCAAACTATATTTTTGCTGGCCTCAGGAGTCTCCCCCTATAAAACGATTAGGTTATCCGGCTGTATAAGATGTTAGCTAGCACTGGGCTAGCTAGTACAGGTGGCACTAACCCCCCCTCCGATCCATCTGTTTATACATTACCCAGCCTGGTTCCTGCGATCGGCGCAGTCTCACCGCACAGCTCCGGTCTTCTCTATAGGGAGGATCCGGTCTGCGCATGACGTCACGTACGATTCTCCCTATAGAGAAGACCGGAGCTGTGCGGTGAGGCTGCGCCGATTGCAGGCACCAGGCTGGGTAATGTATAAGCGGATGGATCAGGGGGGTTCTGGCCACCTGTACTAGCTAGCCCAGTGCTAGCTAACATCTTATACAGCCGGATAACCTAATAGTTTTATAGGGGGAGACTCAGGCTAGAAAAACCTCCTGAGTGGCGTAACGCTCAGGAGGTTAAACAAGGAATGCAAACATTTTACAGGAATATCAGATAGTACTCTTTCTGGCACATAATACAGTATATATCACAGACTAAAAAAAAGGCAATATATTGGGTCTAGTAAGCAACATGTACATTTTGATGACAGAGTGGCATAACTTGAAGTTATATGAACTAGAACATGCTAATTATTGGAATGCAGAGATCCTCCAGGCTCAAGTGCTAGTTCCATTTAGAAGCTCTGTGTAATGTTATTGGAGGTTATTGGCTAGAAGCTAACTGCCTTATTTCATCTGTTATTCTTGTTGGGATGTGAAATCAATCATACGTTGGTGTATAATATGTATAATAAGTATATGGATTATATAAATAAACAATTATTATAGTACTTAAGAAAATGCGGTATTTGCCTGTGCAGGCATTGCTGCTTTGCCTCTAAGACATTACACTGCAAATCGCAATTCCGAATTACGATTCGGATTTACAATTTCCTATGGATGCTAGCAACAAAAGAAGAAAAAATGCAGAAAAAACACAGCATGCAGGACTTTTTTTCTTTAATTGCATTAATAATCAAAATCGCGTGTAAAATCACATCAAAATCGGAATCCCATGTACTGTAAAAGCGCCCAGAATCACAGTAATAGCACTGGCCAAGAAGATCATATAAGATAAAGCATGTAATCAGGAAGAGTTGAAAGAGCATGCTAAATGCATGGGGCAGGAAGAAGCAATTCTTGAAGCATGGGGTACAAAATATGGGGAAATAAATATACTGATAAGAGCAGTGGTGTAGCAATAGGGGGTGCAGAGGTTGCGACCCCATATGGGGCCCTTGGGCCAGAGTGGCCCTCCCTCAGCCACAGTACTAGCTCTTCATTGGTCCTGTGCTGGTAATGATCACTCCTATAGATGCTTTGAATACTGAGAACCATTAACAATACGCTCGCCATCCCCTGCTTACACTTTGGATACTGAGATGTCCTTGGTAGATTTTCGGTGCACCATATGAATTGTTCTGTATAGAATGCCGGGAGAAAAGGGGGGGGGTAATGTAAAACTCGCACTGGGCCCCCAGTTTCTTAGCTACACCATTGGATAAGAGGCATGCACCAAACAGAGCAGGTGAGGACTGGGACCTTTTGGCCTGGGGGGAAAACACAAACTAGAGGCCCATTTCCTTGGCAACGGAGGAGTGACGGAGGCCGCGTCACATGGCTAATTCCCCTGAGATTTAAGCAGTGTCACAAGGCAGATTTCCAAGAGATTTCATTCGAAAATCTCTCGGGAATCAGTCTGCTGGTGTATGCGCATGCAACAGTTCTCTCTTTGATCAGAGTGAGATCTGTTTCTTGGTCAGTCTTCACCTACAACGTCTGATGTATGGGCACCTTCAATCCCCTCTCACTGCTGTGATTTCTCTTCAGCCGTATCCCCTCTCTATCTCCCTTACAGTGGCATTACGTAATGATAGATGCCGCTGGAGGAGTTATGGAGGTGGACACTGTTACTCAGCTGAAGAGAGAGCCTATGGTTGAGAGGTGAATAGCTTCGCCAACACGCTCTTCTCGAGAGAGACTTTTTCATAACCAGGGGCACATGCCACACATCAGTTTCCGGGAGGGAATTTGTGCTGAGCTTGCCACTAACAGCTCTACGCTGGTACCCTTTTAAGCCTCTCCCCTGAATTTGAGAAGTGGTGTGTGCTGGTTAACACAAACAGGAACCTCCAAAATCTTCTCCCCTTATAAGTAAACAAGTCCAGCTCATGTTCAGTAAGTCCCCCCAATCACTTAGGCCTAGTCCTCATTATAAATCACCAGCGCTATTGCAAGCGTTGAGCAATTTATTGAGCGATTTTCAAAGCGCTTTTCTAAGCGCTTTTGTGGAGGATTTTTTTTTTTTCACTTCGAAGTGAACTCTTTGACCCGGAAATTAATAAATACAATGTATTTATTCATGAAAGCACTCAGGAAATCGCTTTGCAAAGCGCTTTTCCAAGAGCTTTCCCTATCTTTTCTATTGAATCTCAAACGCTTTAGAAATGGTGCAGGAGCCGCGTTTGCGATTGAATAGAAGCGCATGGCTTATGTGAGAACACTCACATAAGCTTACATTACACAAGCGCTTTTAAGGCGATTTTTAAAATCGCCAACACTTTAAAATACCCTGAAATCGCCCCCAATGTGAACAAGCCCTTAAAGCAGTGTTTCTCAAACCTGTCCTCATGACTCCACAATGGTGCCTGTTTTGCAGGCAACATCACCTATTCACAGGTGTAGTAATTAGTGTGTCAGCCGGGTGGCTTCTATGTAGCTGAGACACAAATTACCCAACCTGTGCATAGGGGAGGTTGCCTGCAAACCATGCACTGTTGGGGAGTCACGACTCGAGGACGGGTTTTAGAAACACTGACTTAGGCCTTGTTCACATCTAAAATCGAAATTGCAAACGTTAGTATTTTGCAATTTTTAAATCAATTTTTTCCCCTCCTGGCACTCTTTTTTTAAAGCGCTTTTCTAAGGGCTTTTTCAATTCACTCCCTTTGACCCTAAAAAAAATAAATACAATGTATTTATTCTTTAAAACGCTCACGCAATTGCTGCACAATGTTTTGCGTTTTTCCTTTACCTTCCATTATGGCAAAATCGCCTAAAAATGGTACAGGCAGCGCTTTTCTGAGCGGATCGGAAACAAACTGCTCAGATGTGAACTCTCTAATAGAGAATCATTGAAGAAGCGTTTTTTACAGCGATTTTGAAAATCGCCGGCGCTTGAAAAAAGGGCAAAAACGAAGAATGGAGGGGGGCGGGGCAGGGAGCAGGCATGAACAAGGAGCAGTCCTCATGCCCACCTCTCCCCCCAAATCGACTCATAGTGTGCCTGCGCAGAGTGCTCAAGGCCAGGGTACCCGATCAATGACACACGCTGGCAGGCCCAGTGCTTGCGTACTGCTGCAGACCTAGCTTTTAAGATAGAACAGAGGGGGACAAGATGAAATAGGGGAGAGATAGGAGGACTGCCCGTGTTCATGCCTGCTCTTCCTCCCCCCCCCCCCCATTCTTATTTACCTCTGATATCCTTTAAGTAAACCAGAGATGACCATTGTAAAAGATTTGATACTTAACTGGGGCTTCCTCCAGCCCCATAAGCATCGCCGAGTCCCTCGCAATCCTCCCACGTGCCTCCATTCAGTCGCAATCAGTTCTGGTAACTGGCTCAGCCCTGCCAGTCGGGCTCTTCTACGCTTGCACGTAAGAGCCGCACATGTGCAAAAGAGACTACTGGCGTGACTGAGCCAGATTACCGGATCCCCTAGCAGAAGAACGGAGGCACTCGGGAAGACTGCAAGGAACTCAGCGGTAATTTTGGGGCTGAAGGAAGCCCCAGTTAAGTATTAAATCTTTTACGATGGTCGTCTCTGCTACACTTTAAAAGTGACTAAGTGTCCACAATTTAACCAACCCCCACACATTAGGTATATGCGTTGGGGGGAGGTTAAAGCAGAACTGTAGATCCCAAATAAACACACTGTTTCACTTACTTGGGGCTTCCCCAAGCCCCCAGCAGCCATCTTGTCCTGTGCCGCTCCTCAACAAGCCTCCGTTCTCCCGCCGCCAGCTACTTTCGATTTCGCCTCCTGGCCACTGCGCCTGCGTGGCCCTAGCCACGCGTATCCTTTCTTCGCGTTCCCCGCTATTGCAGAAAGGAACACGAAGAAAGGATACGCTTGTCCAGAGCCACGCTGGCATCGACTTACAAGTCGAGGTACGGGACCGAGTGGCGGTGGGGGAACAGAGACTCGTTAAGGAGCGGTGCGGGACAGGGCAGCTGCTGGGGGCTTGGGGAAGCCCCAGGTAAGTGAAACACTGTGTTTATTTTAAATCTACAGTTCCGCTTTAAGGGCACTGTGCACTACTGAGAGCGCATCTAGTCTGATGGGGTGGGCATTGAGTATAAGGTGGGCTTGTTTAACAATGCGGGAAAGTGGTGGAGGTGTCTGGCCCACTCACTGCTACCTGGCCACCTAGGGCTTCCCTCAGAGTCAGAAGTCACCCACTGCCTGTATGTGGGGTGTGATTATTCATGGGCAGAATTGACAGTCACTCAGGTGATAACAAAAAAAAAAAGCAATTTATTATGGTAATCCGAGAGTGCAGATGACTGGTGACGGCTCTCTTCACAATTAGGGAGAGAAAAGAACTGCCACCAGTCACCTGCACTCTCAGATTATCCTCCGTGACCACCAGCCCCTCTCTCAATAGGTGTAAGTTTTCTCACCTTTCTTCCGGCAACTTCCACAGCTTCTCCGCCCTCAGCCAAGCCCAGGACATGTTTATGTTATCTCATCTCGTGGAATGCAGGCAGCCCAGAGCCAGCAGCAGCAGTGATTCCTCTGGATAGCTGCCTGTTTCCCATGCTCTCAACACTGGCACTGCTAATTGCAGGCAGCAGTATCTTCAGCTACAATGGCTCTACACATGGACGGGGCGGAGTCATGTCTGCGACTCAGCGTGACCACGGCAGCAGCAGAAAAAAACAGCCAGGCCGGGTGGACGCTGCACATGAGGTTTTCAACCTGGCTGACAGCCTGTGACACAGGCGGATGGCAGGGTTTAGAACGGCCGAGGGCGGGCGGGCAACCGTGTATACATTATTCACAGTGCACACTGTGCACGTGGTAGTGACTGCACCATCGCCACCAACCCTAAATAATTGAAGGAGAGGCGGCCTGGGGAGAGATTGCCCCCCTTCCCCCCGGCCAGTCCGCCCCTGAAACAGAGTGAAAGAGGGAAGAATGGAGGAATGGGTTATATGAGCAAAGGGAAAGCAGGAATGGTGAGACTCCAGCAGGAAAGGTGAGAAGGAGTGAGTAAAGCTTGGGGAAAGGGAGGAAAGCAGCAGGCAGTATAGAGGAGTAAATCAAGAAGCATGACATATGGAAGCTACGAGGCAGAATGTACATTTGTGTGGAGGACCCAAGGGCTCTGTGTTGGCAGTGAATAGGAACATTAGGAGAAATAATGCATATTTCTGTATGTTACACAAGTACGTAGCTCTTATGCTTTACTTAGCTTGGAAATTGGTAAGTTAACTTTATACCTCAGCTTTGTTTATATTTTACTGTATCTGCAGATGCTATAAAAAGATTTTGTATTAACATGTGGTCTTTGCAGAAGTGTTCACTCACCTATTCCACTTCATTTCTATCTCCTCTGCAGCTGAACATGACGTTTCATCTTTTTATTGTTGCCTTGGCTGGAGCTGGAGCAGCAGTCATTGCTATGGTAAGGCATACATGCAGTCAAGTTAGTAACATAATGATTATCAGGTAACCATGCTGAAAATACTCACAAAGATTTTCTCTTGAATTATATCACCTTACTTAATTTTCACCTCAACTATAAGGAGAAAGAATCATGAGATAGACAAATAAGGAGAGACAATTCATGAGATAAGTTGTGCAAATGAACACCACTGTTTGATAATATATTAGAGGGTTGATTCACTCAAGAATCTTAATGTGTGCATATAGCACACATTAGATTACCCGCATTTACACAATTTAGGTAGCATCTTATACAAGTTGCATAATTCACTATATATATGCATCTTTTACTTTGCATGTTACTCAAGTAACTTACCATATGTTTCGGACGATAAGACGATCCAGAATATCAGATGCACCCAGGTGTAGAGGACAAAAACCAAGAGAAAAAATACCCTAAATCTGGAGCATCCATTGTGCAGGGTCATCTTATGGATCTTTCCTACCCCAATTATTATGTCCCCCTTGTGCCTTCCTTGTACCTCTTGTGTCCCTCTGTCTTCTCCTCTGTCCCCTTGTGTCCTTTGTCCCCCTTGTGTCCACTGTCTTCCTGTGTCCTTTGTCCCCCTGTGTCCTCTTTCCTCCTGTGTCTCTGATGTCTCCTTGTGTCCTCTTTCCCCTTACTCTGTCCCCATGTTCTCAGTCACCGTGTCCTCTGTACTGGTGCCTGGTCCTCTGTCCCCTTGTCCTCCATCCCCCTGTGTCCTGTTTCCTCCGTGTCCCCCTGTGTCCTCCGTGTCCCAGTGTCTGCTATGCCTGTGTCCTCTATGTTCCAGTGTCTGTGTACCCCGTGTCCCAATGTCTGCTATCCCCCTGTGTCCTCCGGTGTCTTAAATACATACATGCAGCCACACAGCTCCCATCATTAGGAAGTCACCACACAGCTTTGCTGAGCCATGTACCAATCAGGCTGCCCCAGACCACCAATCACACCGCTCACTGCTCCTTGCTCCTTTGTTAATAGGAGCCGATGGTCTCAAGGGCGGTACCTCAATAGCAGGGAGTGCAGTTATTGGCTCCCAATGATGTAGCCGTGGTCCCGAACTTGAGACCAACGACTCCTAATAACAAAAGAGGAAGGAATAGTGAACGGCGTAATTGGCGGTCTGGGGCAGTGCCCCCCACATGATTAATATATGGCTTGGCAAAGCTGTGCAGTGACTTCCTAATGAACGGAGCTGCATGGCTACATGTATGTATTTAAGACTCCGGAGGACACAGGGGATGGAGGACACCGGGGATAGCAGACACTGGGACGTGGAGGATACAGGGATAGCAGACCCCAAAACATGGAGGACACGGGGATGGAGGGCAGGGGGACAGAGGAAGGGGAACAGGACAGAGGGGCAGGGGAACAGGGACTTTATTGCTGAAGAGTTTAGTTAGTTCTTGCCTATGAGTTTTCTCAAAATCATCAAAAAAAGTATGAAAGTATTTCCATAATTTATAAAGATCTATACAGATATGTTTCACTGATGTCAGCTGATAAATTGTATTACCAATCAAATCCTGCCAGGGTGGAATTCAGTTGGTTCATTTTCAAGCTGCAAACATTTGCATACACAATTGGCATTAATACAGACATCAGGCAACTGGCATTGTTTTTTAGAGAATGGAGATGGCAGCCTCTGTATCCCTCTCACTTCAGGTTCTCTTTAAATCTGCTTTTGCAGTTGTAAGTTTTTAATGATTAATGACTCATTATACTACCAGGCACATTGTTAGAAGCATTAGCCACTACTCTACCAGACACATTACCAGGGACATTAGCCACTACACCATTAGCCAGATCACTAGACACTACGCCACATACTACCACTACAATATGACTTATTACTGGTTTAGCACATTGTAGTTTCCCAATTATAACAGATGCCTGTTTGAAGCCAGTTCTCTTTCAATATTTTAACTGAAAATTATATTTGGTAAATATGCCAGAGATCCAGAATCAGAGTTTAATTTAAATACTGTATCTGTCCTTTCCTAAAGCAGTATGAATAATCACTCATGTCTACGTCTGTCCTGGGATTGCTAGAAACATTACCCATTGTGTTTCTATGGCAATTTTACCAGGGGATGTATCTCCTTCGTATAAAAATAAGATCCAGCCTGGAATGTATTGCACATATTTATAATAATTCTTTCTGACATGTCCTTAAATACTGAAAACTATTTCTTGACAACAAGGAAATACGACACATAGAATGGCTTCTAGCCATGAAAAGCCTCATGCATCTAAGCCAGGGAACATTGATTTGCGCAGAACTGAGTATGTTTGGATATAGGGTTCAAATCTTCAGTTAATACAGCCATGTATTGTATAGATGTTACATAGTAATTATGTGCTTTTTAATATTTCAGCAATGTGCAAATTACTTCATTTTTCAATGTATAGGGCCATGCTATAGTGACAGTATTTACAATGAGATGCCCTTATATTAACCCTTCAGCAGCCAATTTATTTATAGGTTTGCAAGTACTCCAGATCAATTTATTATAGCACATCATTTTATTTCTTCTTTGTTAGGTTTCCTAGCTTCTAATTCATATTGCTGTAATGTGTATTTATGGCCACTGTATTTAGGGGCCAGTGTGATTCAATGAAATAGGACTTGAAGCATGCGTATATTTTTGTAAGTGGTGGATCTTGTCTTCATGAGGGATCAAAGATTTGGATACACTGTAGTCATGCAATTTAGCCACTTTCAAATGCAATTTACTTAAATTGTACCTGTAGTAAAAAGCTGCCTCAAATGGTACTTGCCTTAGTATAGGTAAGCCTCTGGATCCTCCAGAGGCTTTCCCTGTCCTCCTCCCCTGGGCCGTTCCAGCCCTGTTGCCTCCACAAATCCGCCAAGAAGGGCTTGTTCAGGGCTTACGCAGGAGCAGTAGCATGGACCTGCTCAGGCTTTGACATAATGTTGCCAAAACACCTTGTAAAAACCTGAGCTGGGAGAATTTGTGATTTGCAAAGTTACCACAACAACCATCACAATGACGGATGAACCTTTTTTTAACTATTATCTGTAACATCACTTAGCTCTTTACTGTTTCTGTTGGAAATCTTATAAATACGCTATAAGAAAAATAATGTTTTTAAATATATAACCTAATTTTGTATTTATTTGTTTAAAGGTCCATTACCTAATGGTGTTGTCTGCCAACTGGGCTTATGTGAAAGATGCCTGCCGAATGCAGAAATATGAAGACATTAAGTCCAAGGAAGAGCAGGAACTTCACGACATCCATTCCACCCGCTCTAAAGAGCGACTCAATGCTTACACATAAGATTAAACTTTCACATCTTTACAACATTTCAGTTCTTTGTTGTTTCAACTAACAGCCTCCCTTCCATTATAAAATGAAAATGAAGTGCATTTCCTAAAAGATAGGCTGATTATCACCTATCTCTATAACCCTGATTGACCAGCACTTTGCGTCTTCACAGTGGTCTGTGTGACAATGTCATATGATATGGAACACCCCAGTAGTATTTCCCAAATTGTCATTAAGGTGACTGGTTTCTTTGATGACAGACAAAAAAAAAAAAGAGAAAAAAAAATTAACTGTTCAATAAAGACGTCCATTTCCTTTTTTAACCACTTTATATGTGTTTTGCATAAAACATTTTGCATTGTTTCCTATGTTTTTGAAGAGAAAGCTTTTTATACTTTTTAGTTTTAAGTTTCAAGAACTACTTTTACCTACAGGTAAACTTCAAAGGGACCGTTGTACAGAGAGCATGTACAATAATCTGCTTATAGTTATGAGTTCTAAATCATGCATGGCTGTTTAAGACTTTTAGTAATGTGTTGGCCCTATGAGTAGCCTTTTAGGTTTGGGTTTTTTTTGTTTAGCAGAATTGAGGTGCTTCTTTATTGGTGTTTTGTATTAGTACTATTGTTCGCTTTCACACCATCAGTTTACAACTTCTGGCAACTACATTGACAACTAAAATTGTGAGCATGCATAGCGTGATACTAGTGCATGAGCACACCGTATTTAATATATGCCTTTACCACAATATATCTCAAACCCGTAAATTGTGTTCATAAGCCTGACAAAAAAAGAATCACACAGTGATATATTATTTGATCCTAGATTTTTTTTTAACTCTTGTAAAGTAAATGTCATGCTATCAGCCTCATTAAATGTTTTGTGAAATATTTCTAAACTTTCAAAAATTTCAAAGTTTCTTCAGATGTGAATTTAGCATACGTAGCTCATGTTCCTGGATATGTAACAGTTTTATCTTATCCAACTGTGGGCCTGTGTTTGTAGTTCTCCTTTGAGATCATCCCAGAAAACCAGTGTACAATATATATTTTATTTTTTGCCACTAAACCCCACATATGATGTAGGGTTTTAACTTATTACGGTGTTACTGGACCAAATTTGATGTTTCCATCTCTATATAGGAATGCTCTTGGAATGCTGTAAAGTGTCTTTCAAATATAACATTTCTGGCAAAACTTTTGTCAGTGGTTTTAAAAAAAAAAAGTAAAAAAAAAAAATTGACATTGTTTTGTGCACTTAATTGATGAAATACGTGAGTGCTCAGTGTAAGTGCATTGTTCATTTGAACAGTTCTTGGGGTTTATCCACCTCCATTATCTTAGGTGCTTGTTTTATTTTGTCTTTTCTTCCTTTCTTTTCTGTTTCTCTTTTTGTTGGTGGTGCTTGCAATGACAATTCGGTAGCATTTTGCACTTAAAGTAACGATGTAGTTAATGATTTAACTTTAGTAAATGACAATGTTGGACTATGGGGTGTTACATTCTGGATGCGAATGTTATTCCATTTCAAGTGACCCTATTAGTACATCAGACTGTCTTCATGGACCAGTTGTTCTCAAGGTTATTGTGTGCTCCTCATTTAAATTAAGAAGATGTCCATCTTCGACTCAAACATTCTGTAGCTGCATCTTTTGCCAGTGGTTAATTGCATGAAAATATACTTGTGTTTCTAGTGCTTCTAGTTCATAGTCATATTGTTTCATGAACCTATATAATTCATGAAAACACAAGTTTTGTTCCTATCTCTTGTCACTCTCATCTGTGTTAGTGCATATACTTAGGTCAGATAATAGTGTACAGAATATATACATAACACTACTCAAAAATGATTGAATACAGAAGCTAAAGTGAAGCTAAGGCTCTTCCTGCCTATGAAATTAGCCATTAGTAGGGAGGCAACATAAGTACTTTTGTATGAAAATGTTACATAGATAATATGATTCATGTTACGGTAACCAGATATTTTAAGCTGTTTCTCTTCAGCAACTACCATACATTTTTATTTTTCTAATTGTTTCTGTTTAAATGCATCTTGATTGGGATTTCCTCACTTAGCCAGTTTAGAACCAAGTTTATGTTTATCTTCCCATTCATAGCATTTATTACATGGAATAACTTCACATTCAAGATACGGGCCAGCTAACAAAACTAATCAAGGTCCTCTAGCGATATGTATATGGAATATAGAACATGCTTAAGAATTTTCCATGTCGATCTTGTCTCGCAGTGCAATGCTACCTCTGCAGATTTAAGGTTTAAATGTGTTAAGTGACCAATACAAGGCTCATAAACCTTAAATATTATTGGCTTCTTTAAATAAAATTACTTTCAACACTCATAAATATGTAAAAAATAAAAAAAAATAAACACAACCTCCTCCGAAAATAGTGCTATTTTTTTGGGAAGAGCCATATGACCTACTAACTAATCTACATTGTAATATTTTGATATTTTTATGACCTAAAGGCAACATTTGAAGAACTACAGTGTTGTGGATCTTACACCCTACAATAGGATGAAATAGTAAAAGGTACCAAAGTTCCAAAATAAAAGCACTAATATTCTCCAAAATTAGATAGGTTAGATCAGGTGGATAGAAGATGTTTTTCAATTTTAAGTTTGAACATGTCTTATTATACAAGTGAGACATGCCAAATAAAGGTCTAGGAGATGCTTCAGATTACAAACCCAATGCCTTAGAGTCCCAAAGGAAGAGCCTGAATCTATAAGTCATGCAGAAGAAACTGGTGTGGCTTGTTCAGCTGGCTACTCCCATGACTCCCACTAGAAACAGTGGTTGGAAGAGGAGAACTGTAACAGTAGGAGATATTTTGTTCTACATGTCTCAGCCTCCGACCAGTAATATTGCTATTATCTGTAATCATAAATCTTCTTTAGCCAAAAACTTAATAGCACTGATGGCAATATCTTACCTCACTTATGTGACAAATGTAATTAATGGGCCCAATATTTACGGCTGTGCCAAGGTCTGGGAATTGCGTATATATTTGTGAATGTTAATAGTAGTAACCTTGTATATAATTCAAGGACATTTTTTTTTTTTTAAGTTCACAGTCCTTTTTAAGCTGGTTGGAGCCTCTTCAACCAAATAAATGAATCTTAGGCACTAAAGGGAGAATTTGTTTGAGAATCAAAAGCTAGACTTGATTCAATGCATTTATTTTTAATTAGAGCTAATTATAATAGGAAACTGCAGTTTTGGGGTTGTGCAGATGTGCATATCGCCAACATGTAAGTTTTTACTTATAAACAAAAGTCCTTTTCTCTTTCCACTGGCATCAGATTTATTTTGCCACTTTGCATAACAACTTTGCCTCAGTTTCACCCACACAAATATTTTACAACACTCATTATATTTTTAACATTAGCATGGAAAACCTTCTATGCTGCTGTACTAGTGCTCCTGGTTTCTCAGGTTGTATCAGGTAGGCTGGTCTGTTGCCATTGAATAGATTCAACGTCAAAATTTCATATACCAGTAGCTGAAGAGGAGAAGATGAGTAACTACATGCTAGTGCTTATATGGATAGAGGAGTAGCAATGATGACTATACGCAAGAGGAGACATACTAATGCAGTGCACTGTTGTTTTATTAAGGACCTTAAGTATAGTTGAATGGTTTTAAAGCAAAACCTGATGCTAGGTTTAGAAGTTAATGGTGATTTTCTAATTCAAATCCCTTTTATTCTCAACTTCCACATTTGATATAAGCATCCGAGCTAGACCTAGTATGTGCCATTTACTATTATAATTTTATTGTAATTTTAATCAACTATTTAGAAGAAAATATAAAACACTGTTGCCAGTTTGGGGAGGCAAGCACTACTTGCTGTAAGAAATAATTAATGAGCCAAGTAAGAGAAATACAATAAACGAACAAGATTATGTATTGCCAAGAGCAAGAACTAAAGAAGAGATATCAAGACAATTCTTTTCTGTTCTAAAGTTGGCAAATAAATATAGCTATAGACTAAAAATGAAAAATAGTAATACTAATACATTCAGAAATATTAATTATCCACTAGTTATGCTTTTCTGTGTGAAGTATGGCATTTCAATGTCAATTCAATAATCAAGTTTGATTAGGTAATACATTTGTAAGGCTCGGATTACCTGGTCATGACCATGTGCCAACACAAGACGTAATCACAGCAGATCAGATCCATGTAATTCTGTCAACTCATCAGACTTATCTTATGTTCCACAAAATCTCAAAAATGAGAACATCACTATAAATCACAACATAAAGACAGTGTACTACAAAGAATGAAGTTAGGGTATGAAAGTAAGGCTATGAAAAAACAAGGACAAACAGAAAGAATAATAATATACAATACATACAGTAAAGGGAAGCAAGAGAAGATGATGTGAACACTTAGTGAGATATTTTGGCTAGTAAGCTATTTGTATTCTTGTAACTGTGCTTTGGATAGTGACTAAATAGAAAGTTCTTTGAAACTAGTAGACACCCATAAGCCCAATATTAAATATCTCTATCTAGTGCTAAAGATTTTATGGAAATCATCTGCCGGGTAGGATAAGTTGTTTAGAGGTACAAGAATGTTTAATGTGGAACTAAAGTAGAAATAATAGCATTACAGATAGATGTATTGTGAAGATGTAGGTAACATGTTTTTACTCAAACACCTGTTTCTATTCTCTTATGCTGGCAGAAACCACACTCTGTCAGCGTGCGCTAAAGATCAGACCAGTTTGGAGCAGCAATCTCTCTTTGACCTTCATATTTGTGCTGATGGCTTCCCATTGGCTTTGCCCATTGTCCTTTATAGCTTATATGGCAGCTTTAAGATTTCTTAAAATCTGTTATGCTTAATGGATAATTTGTAGCTTGGATTTTTTTTCTCGATTTTATTATGACTTTAGTTCACTTTTAACATGCAGCTATACTGACCTGATTTGAATAAACTCGCAAGAATGTGTTTTAGTGGAGGCCACCATCTCCTCACTCTTTAAAAAAATCCATAGACAGATTTAAACAACATATATGGCAGCTTCTTTTATAGCCACACATTCCCAGGTACATTGCTGGAAACTGCATTGTGGCACTATCAAACTATGCTGTATGGGGCTGTGCATCACCTTAGGCAGTATCAAGGAGTCAACCAGCCAACACCCACATCCACCAAAGGTGCAATATCAACCAAACGAAAGAAGTGACTGGATCTACATCTGGATTTGGGCCAAGGCAATTTAATCAAAGAGTGCCACAGTACAAAACCACAATGTTTCAGTCTATCCGACCCTTCTCTAGTGCTCTTGGACCGAATCCTGGTGGAGACTCAGTTGTTTTTGTTCATTCAATTACTAAACCTGTTAGTGCTGGAGAAATTTGAACCATCACATTTTTTTCCACTCCAGTTTGGATGCTTCGTTAGTCCTTTGGATAATCTCACACTACTATTCATTTGGTTTATTTTATTTTTTTTAAACTAAATTAATAGAGAGGATTTTCAGGAATATTGGTTAAATCCAAACATTATTGAAGAATAATAATAATAATAATAATAAGTCGATTTTAGAGTTGAGTTTAGTCTTGTCTGAAGACAAAACTTGTTTGAAAAACAAACTTTAATTTTTATGGGCCAGAAAAAAAAATGTTAGTTACACTTGCCTAATTCTTTTTAAGCTCGGTGGATAGCTGTAATATACGATTTGGTGGGATTTCACTGCAGAATAGAGATTCAGAAACTTGAGAACTGCACCCCATACTGACCTGAAGTGTGTTTCTCTGGCTAATCTACCATTTACAGGTGCTTTATGCCACCACAGCTGGTAGTGGGTTAGAGAGGAAACAGCTCACCTCCATTTAGAATTAGAGAGGGATTAAAGAGACTCTGAAGCGAACAAAAATTGCTAGTTTGCTTCAGAAGTCTCATTGGGAGTAAACCGCTGCATGTCCACCGCAAAACGAGAGCTTTAGACCCCCCAAATCCCCGAGCAAACATTCACAACCAACTTGGTCATGGATTGTGCTGCCCTGAGAGGCAGAGCTTTCTGCGGTAGCTCTGCCTCTCCTGCCGTCAATCGCCGAATGGATCTCCGCCTCTCCCCGCCCCTCTCTGTGAGGGGCGTGGAGAGGCGGCGATTCGCGGCTTTTGACATCAGGAGAGGCAGAGCTGCAGCTGAAAGCTCTGCCCCTTCCAGGAAGCGCCGTCCGGATTGTCCCACAGGGATTTGGGGGGTCTAAAGCGCTCGTTTTGCGGCGAGGATGTGGCGGTTTAGATCTAATGAGAGGACTGAAGCGAACTAGCAGGTAAGAACAGCAATTTTTGTTCGCTTCAGTCTCTCTTTGGCCTGAAACACACCAGAGGAGTTTTTCTGAGCGTTTTGAGTTTTTAAATCTGCTGCTAATGTTATCCTATGTGTCTGTGCACACTGGAGCAATGAGGTTTTGTAAAAAACCCCATAGCATTACATTGGGAAGAGCTTTTAGAGGTTTCAAAACCTCTTCCCAATGTAATGCTATGGGGTTTTTTACAAAACCTCATTGCTCCAGTGTGCACAGACACATAGGATAACCTTAGCAGCAGATTTAAAAACTCAAAACGCTCAGAAAAACTCCTCTGGTGTGTTTCAGGCCTTTAAGGTGAAATGGGGCCCTAGGCAAGTATCATCTTTGGGCTCACCCTTGATCACCAACTGGCTTTTTTTGGTAGGATTTGAAGGGAGGCTAGAGTCAATTAGGCCCCTAATGTCTCTCTAGGCTGTCTCTCTAGGCCCTAGGTAACTGCCTATTCTGCCTTGTGGATGATCTGGGTTGAATGAAAAGCAATCACTGGCTTTTTGTCCCCTCCATTTGCAAGCAGTTGGAGTAAGCTACTGAGGGGTATGTAATGCAATAAATGCATTACATTTTTAAATATTTATTCATGATGGCCAATAATATTTTATTTCTGGTCCCTGTAAAAAAATATTTGGGCAAATATCAGCTCATCTCTAAAACACTTTCAACACGCACCAAAGGGGAAATGCATACAAAAGCTTCCAAACTGATTCCAGATATCAAATATCAGAATAGGCAGATTAAAAACATTTTTGGGTTGGGCAAAGACATTTCAAGATGGCATTTTGATAGATGGTGGGTGGGGACTATTTTTATCAGCATTTTAATTAAACAATGTTGGTTAGCGTGAAATACATACTTTTTTGGCTTATGGATGATAAAGACACCAGAAACAGCACTTAGTGTAACGTGAGGCATAATTTGTATTATTATTTATCAATCTCTGATTTATATTTCATTGTGGTTTAAAATGACACTTTCCAAAACCATTATTTTACAGAGGAAATATAATGGATTGCTCCTAGTTGGATTATTGTCTGTTGTTAAAAGCAACATTTTTTTTTCCAACCATTCACCAGATTTTTTATTTCCCATTGTAGTCCTAAATTTGCTTTCTTTATGGGTTTTTTTTTTTTGTAATAAGATTTCCTTAGCATAATATTAATATAGTTGCATGCTTGAACATTTAGAGGTATTTTTTATTTTATTTTAACATTTTTGTCTGTTAACAGTTCTCAAATTTGTGCAGTATTAAAATATTTTCAGACTATTCTTCTAATCCTCTTTCAAATTCTATATTGTAGTGTTTCAGTTTTGTGTCTCCAACAGTTTGTGATTTTTAAACCAATGTCTTATGGATCAGTGTAATAATGTTGATGCTTTTGCCTTTCCTCTTGTATTTAGAGTTTGTATTTTCACAAAGAATGCTTTGTAGCAGGCATTATTATTAATCTGTTTTGTACATAAATGTGCCAACAGCTTCATGGTGGCGTTTTTGAAATGTAGAACAAAGTGCTTGCAAAATGTAATAAACACACTTGTGTACTTTGTGTATTTACTGGTAGTCAATGCTTTCTTTTTTTACTCAACAAATGTGTAAGAGTTATCAATCCTTTTTTACAAAAAGTCTATTAATATTGTATTTTTTTATTTAAATAGTTGATTTGCGCATCAAGGTAAGTTTCAGTTAAAACAAGATGCCATAGAGCTAGAAGGTTTTACTGACTGGCTTGAATGTTCATTATTTTCTTTTATTGCATACTTTTAGTATTGGGAGCAGACCACATTTAGACAAATTTTGCTAGTTAAATGAACCCATTCGCGTTTTCACTTGAGAAATGTTCACCTCCCATTCATTAGCCTATAACTTTATCACTACTTATTACAATAAACTGATCTATATCTTGTTTTTTCCGCCACCAATTAGGCTTTCTTTGGGGGGTACATTTTGCTAAGAGCCACTTTACTGTAAATGCATTTTAACAGGAAGAATACGAAAAAAACGGAAAAAAATCATTATTTCTCAGTTTTCAGCCATTATAGTTTTAAAATAATACATGCCTCCATAATTAAAACTCATGTATTGTATATGCCCATATGTCCCGGTTATTACACTATTAAAATTATGTCCCTATCACAATGTATGGCGACAATATTTTATTTGGAAATAAAGGTGCATTTTTTCCGTTTTGCATCTATCACTATTTACAAGTTTCAAATAAAAAAAGTATAGAAATATTCCATCTTTACATTGATATTTAAAAAGTTTAGACCCTTGGGTAAATATTTACATGTTTTTTTTTTTATTGTAATGTTTTTTTTTCTTATATTAAACATTTTATTTGGGTAGTTTTGGGAGGGTGGGATGTAAACAATAGATTTATAATGTAAATGTGTGTTTAATTTTTTTTTTCTTTTACTTTTAGTTGTAGTTTTACTTTTTGGCCACGAGATGGCAGCCATGAGTTTGTTTACATGATGTCATTCTAAGCGTAACGTACGCTTAGAGAGACGCATGGGGGACGCTATAGCCAGAAAAAGCGAAGCTTCCGAGAGAAGATATTGCTTTTTCAGCGGGGGAGAGGAATCAGTGATCGGGCACCATAGCCCGATTCACTGATTGCCTGGCTAACGAACCGATCGGCCGCGGGAGCGCGCATGGTTCCTGGACGTAGTTTCTACGTCCAGGAGCTAAAATAGGTTAAAGAATAAATTAGAGTTTTCCTGGTCTGACCAAACAAACATGATGCATACAGTTTTCTTTCTATTTCGTTACTGATGCAATGAGGGATACAGAAAAAATCAAAAGCTATTAGCAAATATAGCTTATGTATACATATATAAATACTGTACATTTCCATGTATAAGCACTACGTAGCTTGTATAAACTAGTGGCCATGGTACATGTTGGTGCTAATAACAAACCTATAGAAAGAATGACAGTCCTCAGAAATGACTTAATGTGCTAAAGAGATAATATTCATATTATTGCATGTAAAAAAAATGTAACTAAGACTATATGCTATACTTAAGACACCGATAACTGACTGAAATGTGGGTAAAAGTCTTTCAAGCAACCTGGGATTGCTGAGTACTCACAAACATTATGATATTATTCAAGCATCATTATATGGAAGATATTGTCTAGTAAATGAATTTGCAGGAGCGCTTTAAATAAAATAAAATAAAATAGAGCAGTGTTTTCCGTTCTTTGAAGACTTTTCTTTATCATCAACATAGATTTTTTTGAAAACTTTGTAACTGTCAGGTTTGTATCAGAAAAAAATACATATTAACCACTTGAGGACCCACCCTTTACCCCCCCCTAAAGGACCAGCGTTATTTTTTGTGATCTGTGCTGGGTGGGCTCTGCAGCCCCCAGCACAGATCATGTTTCATGCAGAGCGATCAGATCGCCCCCCTTTTTTCCCCCCTATGGGGATGATGTGCAGGGGGGGTCTGATCGCTCCGGTGGGCAGGCATGTTGCGCGGGGTGCACCTCAAAGCCCCCCTCCGTGGCGAAATTCCCCCCTCCCTCTCCTACCTGCTCATCCCCGGTGATCGGGGCTGCACAGGACGCTATCCGTCCTGTGCAGCCAGTGACAGGCTGTCCCCTGTCACATGGCGGCGATCCCCGGCCGCCGATTGGCCGGGGATCGCCGATCTGCCTTACGGCGCTGCTGCGCAGCAGCGCCGTACAATGTAAACAAAGGAGACAAATGTCTCCTACGTTTACATTCAGGCTATTCACGGAGACCCGCTCCGTGATCTAACAGGAAACGGCCGCTCGCGCGAGCGGCCTTTCCTGATTAATTAGGGAGGCACCTGGCGACGCACAGTAGCGTCGCTGGTCCTCCAGCTACCACTTTGCCGCCGCACGGTATGAGTGTGCGGTCGGCAAGTGGTTAAAAGTAATAATTGTATTGTACTTTTTAAAGACTCATGTATAAAATGAAAAGGAAATACAAATAAAGTGGGTCTTTTTAAATTTGGTTATCACTAAAAAGTGGAATAAAATATCGAGTAAAGTCAACTTTTAGGAAAGCAAAGTTTCAAAAACCAAGAGAAAAAGGTTGTGTAGACTGATGTCCTTCACTGTTGTGTATGGTCAAATGGTGTGTGTTGACAAATTTAAGTTTGGGTCATAAATAGGAACATTGTGAGATGAAGAACAAATAACAAGATGTTGGAGAACTACTGTATATGATAACATCTGTCAAGCTTGGTTAAGGCTATGTGAAGATTTGGGGATTTTTTTTAGTTTATAGAGTGAGACAATGCCCAAACCATAGCTCCAAACTGTGCAAGAACTAGGCAGGGAGTAGTTAGCTGGTTTGAAGATCACAATTATTATTTTGGTAAAAATTATATTTCTAAATTTAGAAATAAAAATATTTTTATATATTTCCTAATCAAATTAATGTCATATGTTTTCATTGAAATTGTAAGAAAAAAAAATTAAGCGCCCTTAAACATTTTAATAGGGCAAACCACCGATTAGCCAGGAAAATCAAAGTACCTTAAAGGGAAGGTCCAAGCAAAAAAAAAAAAATGAGATTCACTTACCTGGGGCTTCTACCAGCCCCATGCAGCCATCCTGTGCCCTCGTAGTCACTCACTGCTGCTCCAGTCCCCCGCTGGCAGCTTTCTGACCTCAGAGGTCAGGGCCAAATTGCGTACATTTTTACACATTCCCGCTAGTGCAGGAACATTAACACATACATTTTTACGCGTTAGTGGTGAAACGCGTAAATTTTTGTTCCTGCACTAGCTGGAATGCGTAAAAATGTATGCAATGTGGCCCTGACCTCCGAGGTCAGAAAGCTGCCAGCGGGGGACTGGAGCAGCAGTGAGTGACTACAAGGGCACAGGATGGCTACATGGGGCTGGTAGAAGCCCCAGGTAAGTGAATCTCATTTTTTTTTTTTTTGCTTGAACCTTCCCTTTAATTTCTTTAAAATAACAGTACCTTTTAGATTACCACATTTATAAACTGGCCACTAATTTAGTCGATTTTCACTTTTTTGGGTTACACCAGTTAGCCACTTAGTAGTCCTATAAATAGGTTCCTTAGATTATTAAAGGAACACTTTTTTGAATGTTTGAGTGCACACAACAAAGATAATGCAAACGGCAAAAAAATAAAAACAATGTCCTAAAACTGTCCTAAAATTAATTTGGGTGCTAAGTTGTATGACCGTGCAATAAACCGTTAAAGTTGTGAAGTGCCATATTGTAAAAAATGGCCTGGTCGCTAGGGGCATATAAACCTCTGGTCCTCAAGTGGTTACGCGTTTACTAAAATTTGTCCAGTTATTCCATGGAAACCCCAGTGACGTTATCAAATGATCTAGCAAACCTGAAATTCGTATATCCTCACTTGCGTCACATTAGAACATTGTTACTAAATTAATAGTCATCTTCAGCTCATGGCATCTCCCAATACCAATACCAATATGCAACTTTCCAATTATCAGTGAGGAAAGGGGAAGAGACCAGGAGATGTAACACACAGCTGAGATAATTCTTTTAGCATGGCTGAAACTACATATGTGAATGTCCACCTCCCTCACTTAGTGTTGCCAGCAAGTGTGAGTAAAGATAATGGGGGATAATATAAGGAAGAGTGAGAAAATAACGATCACACAACTTTAACTACTTCCCAACCTTAAAAACCAGGGCGATTTTCACATCATGCTCCTTCCATACAATCAGTAATAACTTTATCATTACTTATCACATGAAATTGATATATGTCTTGTTTTATTCACTCCAAATTAGGCTTTCTTTGTGTGGTACTTTTTGCTAAGTTTTATTTTATATGCATTTTAAAGGGAATAATAGGAAAAAAAGGAGAAAAATCATAATTTCTACGTTTTCGCCCATTCTAGTTTTTAAATAAAATGTACTTCGATACTTAAAACCCACACATTTTATTGGCCCATTTGTCCTGGTTATTACAATGTTTAATTTGTGCCCCAGTACAATGTATGGCAATAATATTTTATCTGGAGATAAAGGTGTATTTTTTCCGGTTTGTGATTTTTAATACTAAAACAATAATTATGAGCCTTAATTTAAAAAATTAAAAGTAATATACCCTCATCACATATATTAACCTCTTGAGGACTGCAGGGCTAAACCCCCCTAGTGACCAGGCCATTTTGAGTAAAATTGGCCACTGCAGCTTTAAGGCCAAGCTGCGGGGCCGCACAACACAGCACACAAGTGATCACCCCCCCCTTTTCTCCCCACCAACAGAGCTCTCTGTTGGTGGGGTCTGATCGCTCCCCCATGTTTATTTTTTTCATTGTAAATATTATTGTTCCTGTTTTTAAAAAAAAACAAACTGTTTCTTTAAACCCTCTCCCTCCCTCCCCACAGCCAGCCAATTACGGCGATTGGCTGTCATAGGCTTCTGCCTATGAGAGCCGATCGCTCTCTTGTCCCCCAGGGGGACAGCCGTGTCACACGGCTGTCCCTAGTGCAGCGCTGCTGCTGATCGCAGTGCTGCACAGTCTAAATAGATGGCGATCACGCCGTCTAACAGTCTCCCGAGCGGCAATAGCCGCTCGGAGACTGAAGGCGGGGCGGAACTCCGCCCCCCAAGCAGGAGATGCGCGCGCAGCATGCGCGCGATCTCCTGCAAAACAGAGCCCCAGGACTTTACGCCAATTGGCGTTAGGCTGTCCTGGGGCTGCCGCCGCGGCCACGCCCATCAGCGTGACGCTGTCGGCAAAAGGTTAAAAAGTCCATAAGGTAACTATTTATGTTTTTTTTAGATTGTGTCATTGTTTTATTTTTTATTTTACAAGTGTTTTATTTTGGTAACTATAGGGTAGGGATTTGAGGGGTTAAAGATGAATACAAATGTGTGTCTGTAAATGTATTATGTGAATGTAATTTTGTGTTAGGCTGCATTTTAATTTTTGGCCACAAGATGGCACTACACTTAACTTTTTCTATAAATAGAAACATGGAAGTTAGGCTTTGTGACACAGTCAGATTGCGTATGTGAGTCTGACAGGCTGTGTCTCACTGCCGCAGCTTGTCATCAATTACAGGCACTGTGATCAGGTTTTAGAACAAGCTGTTCTTATTCCGTAATCACAGAAAAACCGGATTGCGGTGGATTGGTGAGTCTGCAAAGCTGTGATCAGGAGATAAAAGGATTAACAAACAGGTATGTGTATCTACGTCCCTGGCTGTTAAGTGAAGTTTCCAGGGACGTAGATACACATACCAGCGGTACAGAAGTGATTAATCAGGTCAGGTATGGGTTTGAGTTTTGAAATAAGTTTTCACATCCCTTGTTATCAATAGTTAGACATTAGGGAATTACGTCATTGTGGCATTGTCAAGAAATGAAAATGTAATCATGAGTCAGACAAGCCCATATGCAATTCACTTTTTCTCCTAAGATTTGTCCTAGGTGATCATTTTAAAGTTGTCAATAAAATGCCTTTTAAGCCACCAGAAAGCAAGAAAGTACTTTAAAAAAATTTGATAGTCCTTTTTCACCTACTTTTCACACCTTATCAATAAAATATCCTTTATGCTTCCAGCTAATGAGAAAATACTCAAAATAAGTTTATAGCTTTATTTTCCCTACCTTTCAGTACTTTTTCAATTGCCAAGTGCTGAAGAATTATTTTGTAGATAAGATGAAAAATGAGCTAGGAGAAAACTTTGTACGAAAGTAAAAGGGCCGCGTAATGATCTGCTCTGCTGTCTGCACAGGCAGACAGCTTTTTGAACATTTGTTAGGTCTGAGTACTGCAGGTCCCTGGAAAAGAGACCTGTCTCCACTATGCAAGCTGCAGAGTTGCTGTTCTGGGGAGGAATTTGCATCCACTTGTCATGCAAATTGCTTAGCTGCTTCCTCTGATGGCTTGCAGTATAAAAAACATTTCCTCCCAGAATTCCTTGCTGGTCATGATGGTTTGTTCCTGCTAACTCACCTGGAGTCTCAGCCCTTTGCTTACTGTTTGCTAATATTGTTATCTTAGAGTAGTTCCTTGGGAGAGCCCTTGCATTCCTGTTAGCATAGTCAGGTTGTTTGTTACCTGTATTGTTATGTATTGTCTATCTGTTGCGATTGTCTTGTCGCCAGCGGCAGTCGATAGGAAATCATTCTGTCTGTTGGGATTGCATTCGCCCTAGTGGTAGAGGCGGTGGTTCCTTCTGTACTCTGTCTGGGAGTGTAGCCAGAGCAGCGGTTGCTACTAGTTGCTCCATCTGTCTGTCTGTTTGGATCGCATTCGCCCTAGCGGTAGAGGCGGTGGTTCCTACTGTATTCTGCCTTGGGAGTGTAGCCAGAGCAGCGGTTGCTACTGGTTTGTCTGTCTGGAACGAACTCTTGCTGTCGTCTCGGTGAGGTAACCGTTTAGCAAGCATTCGCGTCCTCTTTTGTTTTCGTGTTTCTTTGGTTAGTCAGGGTTGGTACGCTTTGTCGCTATCGCGCTTCTTGTGTGGCGACCGTGCCGCGCACGTGCTTTGTCGCTATTGCGCTTCTCGTGTGGTGACCGCGTGTAGTTAGTATTAAGTTGCGATTGCGTTCCCACTTGGTTTTCGTTGTTGTGTGTTCGCCGTCGCCGGGTGGCGACTAGATTGGTGGACACACATGCATTCTGTCTCTGTGCTCTCTCTCTCTCTCCAAGGGCTATCTTGCCCTATATTGTTTCACAACGTACGGTTCCCACCTGGCATCTGTGGCAGTGCAGAGGGTTTATTCCTCTGCACTCCACAGCTCCATCTGCCGGTGGGAATTTCCCTCTAGAGGTGAATAGCACCATAGCTGGGTTCTGTATTTTATACGCTTGTGGAGGATTTTTGCAGTGTCAGTGCGCATCTTGTGCTCTGAACACAGAAATAATTCCCCAATCGTTGCAGGCCGTTATAACAAAAATGTAACATATAGAGAAGAATAGTAACAAAAAAAAAATAACCCTCTGGGGGATACTTACCTCGGGAGGGGGAAGCCTCTGGATCCTAACGAGGCTTCCCCCATCCTCCTCCGTCCCGACAATCCAGCACTGCAACCCCCTGAACAGGGTTGAGGTAAATATTTACCCACCACGATCCAGCGCAGTAGCGGCGCTTATTTCGGGCTAATGCAGAAATAGCAGAGCCCGATCGTATCCACTCTACTGCACAGGCGCGAGTTCTTTATCAGGCTTTGTGAAGGAGGTTTTGGGGGAGCCAGTGCTGGATTCCCCAGGCTACAGAGGATGGGGAAGCCTCATTGGGACCCTGAGGCTTCCCCCTCTCGAGGTAAGTATCTCCCAGAGTTTGATTTTTTTGTTACAGGTTCTCTTTAAAATACAGTACATGTGTAGACATACAAATAAAAAAAATCCCTGTGTAAAATGCACTATAAATTACTTTTACTGGATGTCACTGTCACTTACAGTAGGTAGTAAAAATCTGTTTTTGACTAGTTCATCTTATGGGGGAATTATTATTTACAAAAACACTACCTGTAAAGGATCAAGACAAAGATGCCAACTGCTATTTTGGCAGTTGGACTGTGCTACTGCCTTTTAGTAAGTACTTCTGAGAATAAAGAAAACACAAAGAATCCCCTATAAGGAGATGGTCTAGTTCAAAACCTGACAGAATTTTACTACTTACTGTAACAGTGACATAGGAAACAACTTTTACTCTGGGACAAAAGTACTTCTTAAATGTGTGCATACAGATGAATATTTACAATTACTTGTGATGGTCCTTTAACCTGCCGGGCGGTATGGACGAGCTCAGCTCGTCTATCACCGCCGGAGGCTGCCGCTCAGGCCCTGCTGGGCCGATTTTCATCAAATAAAAAGCAGCACACGCAGCCGGCACTTTGTCAGCCGCGTGTGCTGCTTGATCGCCGATCCGCCACGTGCAGCGGCGAAAGAGGGTCCCCCCAGCCGCCTGAGCCCAGCGTAGCCGGAACAAAAAGTTCCGGCCAGCGCTAAGGGCTGTATCGGAGGCGGCTGACGTCAGGACGTCGGATGACGTCACTCTGCTCGTCGCCATGGCGACGAGGTAAGCTAAACACGGAAGGCCGCTCATTGCGGCCTTCCGTGTTACTTCTGGCCGCCGGAGGCAATCAGAAGAACGCATCCGGAGCGCCCTCTAGTGGGCTTTCATGCAGCCAACTTTCAGTTGGCTGCATGAAATTGTTCTTTTTTATAAAAAAAAACCCCTCCCGCAGCCGCCCTGGCGATCTTAATAGAACGCCAGGGTGGTTAATGTAATAGTCCTATCATTTTATAGTCCTTTAATTGAATAGGGGCCTTATGGAAGTCTCACCTCATCTATAAAGTAGTTTTACGGCACCCAGAAAGTGGAAAATTGCTCAAACAGTCCAGATCTAAAATTTAGCAGTGCTTAGTCACTTAAAGGCTTATTTTTTTCCGCCTGGGTGCTGAAATGGTGCTATACAGTTAAGGGGCTTGATTCACTAAACCGTGATAACTCATAGCACGGGCACTAGCGTTTTTGCGCTCAATCATGAATTTTCGTGCGCAAATGCAAATTTATGAGCACATTTGCATGTGAAAATTTGCGAATGCACGCGAAAACGCTAGCGCAAGCGTGCTATGAGTTATCACGGTTTAGTGAATCAAACCCAAGGTAAGGAGAACAGTGATGCACAACACGAGTTATCTCATTTTAGTTATGATTTCTGAAACTTTTCACATATCTTCCTCAGAGAATATATTTTGCCCCGTACCATAAAACCCTTTGCCAGCCTCTAACAAGAAGAACGTTTTTTCTCAATCTGCACTAATTACACAAACTAAGGTGATCCTACATGTGGGGTGAATTAATGTAAAGTGCAAAGTAAAGGGTGCATAAAATAACACATTCAAAACGTACAAAAAATTGACATTTTTCCTGACTTAGGCTCCCTGCACACTGCAAATCAGTTTTACGATTCCGATTTTCAATACCGATTTTCCCTGAATACATTCAACAGAAAAACGGATAAAAAAACGCAGCATTTAGTAAAGATTAAAAATCGGATGTAAAAAACGATTAAAAAGCGGAATTGGAATCGCATGCAGTGTGCAGGGAGCCTAAGACCTGTGCAGTCTGGTCCGATCAAAAGAACCAAATGAGCCACTTGACACATCCTAGTAGGTGCCTCCCATAGGGCTTGGCTCAGATCACCAGACTTCCCCATCATTGTTATTCTACCACTCACAATGTAGTTATTCCAATCGAGGTGAGCCAAGCAATCCTCCCCCCAAAAAAACCCACAAAGGGGCTGGGTGACTTAGAAGGCATTTTATTGATAAGATGTGACAATATCACCTAGGAGAAAAAATGAATTTGATCAGGCCCAATGTCTTGCATACTATTGCCTTCCCATTGATCAAACTCCACTAACATACTCACAGATATCAATTACTTACTAACACATAGCTTATACACATTTGCACATCAGAAGGAGTTACAGAGATTTGTTTGCAAATATAAATCAACGTCATTCAAATGCCTTAGGATACATCAGAGCAATCTAAAAATACAAAAAAAACACTTACCTGGGGCTTCCTACAGCCCCTGCCAGCAGTCCTGTGCCCTCGCTGCAGCTCAACTCTACGCTGGTGGTCCGGGGCCCCCTCCGGCGCAAGATGTCCACTGCGCTTGCATCCTGTCTAATTTGTATAAGCTTATTGTAACAGTTTCAATGCCAGAAACATATCTGTGGGATTAAGATGTGTATATGAATATTTCCCCAAAACAACCCCCCAATGGCCCTATTAGTAAGTTTACTAAGCCAATTAGTCTTCACTTCAGAGATTAACCCACCAAATAAACTGTGAGAAACTCCATAGTAAAACAGAAAGCAATGTAGTTAAAGGGAAACTTAAGTCCCCTATAACTTACCTGGGGTTTCCACCAGCCCCCTGCAGCCATCCTGTGCCCATGCCTGTCCACAACACTCCATTCCACCGCCGCCAGTTAGTTTCGTTGTCACCAACTCTGAGTCGGCAGGCCACTGCACCTGCGCAGGCTTGGCAAAGTGTATCCTTGCATGCATTGCCGTCTGCAAGAGCGTCCTGCGCAGATGCAGTGGCCCTCCGAGTCGGCAAAAACAAAATTAGCTGACGGCGGGGGAATGGAAGATCGCTGCATGGGGCACAGGAACGCTGCATGGGGCTGGTGGAAGCCCCAGGTAAGTGAAACTTTTTTATAGGCGACTTAAAGGGATACTATCGATTAACATGTGTTTTTTAACCTGAGTTTGAGAGAGTTGCTGAAGTCCTGGTAAATAATGATGTATATATTTCATTTGCTTATCTCTTTTGTTTACTGTAAGAAATTCAGGGGTCTAGTCCTGGAAAAAGAGGTGAGTGGACTCACCCTAAAACCTCCGCCAAAAAATAGGTGTGGTTAAGCATAGCGTGGGCGTGGTCATGGGTGGGGCCAAATATACATGGCCTTAGCAGTGGTATAAAAGGTCTGCCAGGGGAAGTTTTAGCTCTGTCGTAGTGTATCCCCAAAAAGTAGATGTAATCTGACAGCATTTTACCAAAAATACACATAATCTGGCAGAGGTTCCTCCAAAATACAGATAATATGGCAGTGGTTCCCCCAAAATAGACAATCTGGCAGCAGCAGTTCCCCCAACATACACATAATCTGGAAGCAGTTCCCCAAAATACGCGAAACCTGGCAGTGGATCACCCAAAATACACGTAACACCCAAAATACATGTAATCTGGCGGCAGTGGTCCCCCAACATACACAATCTGGCAGCATTTCCCCAAAATACATGTAATCTGGCATCAGCAGTTCCCCAAAACTTCAGATCTGACAGCAGTTCCCCCGAAATAGGTACCCCCAGTATAGGTAGCCAGGCCTATAGGTGTCCCCAGTATAAGTAGCCATGTGTATAGTTGTCCCCAAAATAGGTGGTCAGGTGTAGAGATGTCACCAGAATAGGTAGCCAGGTGTATAGAAGTCCTCAGAATAGGTGGCTAGGTGTATAGATATTCCCAGAATAGGTGGCCAGGTGTATAGATGTCCCCAGAATAGGGAGCCAGGTCTATTGGTGTCCCCAGTATAGCCAGGTGTTTCCAGTATATGTAATCAGGTGTCCCCAGTATAGCCAGGTGTATAGGTGTCTGCAGTATATGTAGCGAGGTGTATAGGTGTCCCCAGTTTATGTAGCCAGGTGTATAGGTGCCCCCAGTATATCCAGGTGTATAGGTGTCCCCAGTATAGCCAGGTGTATAGGTGTCCCCAGTATATGTAACCAGGTGTATAGGTACCCCCAGTATAGCCAGGTGTATAGGTGTCCCCAGTATATGTAGCCAGGTGTATAGGTGTCCGCAGTATAGCCAGGTGTATAGGTGACCCCAGTATATGTAGCCAAGTGTATAGGTGTCCCAAGTATAGCCAGGTGTATAGGTGTCCCCAGTATAGCCAGGTGTATAGGGGTCCCCAGTATATGTAACCAGGTGTTCAGGTGTCCCCAGTATAGCCAGGTGTATAGGTGTCCTCAGCATATGTAGTGAGGTGTATAGGTGTCCCCAGTATATGTAGCCAGGTGTATAGATTTCCCCAGTATATGTAGCCAGGTGTATAGGTGTCCCCAGTATAGCCAGGTGTATGGGTGTCCCCAGTATATGTAGCCAGGTGTATAGGTGCCCCCAGTATAGCCAGGTGTATAGGTGTCCCCAGTATAGCCAGTCTATAGGCGTCCCCAGAATAGGTAGCCAGGTGTCCCCCAAGCAGGAGGGGAGCAGCGCAGTGGAGAGAAGCGTTGTGCAGAGCAGTGGGTAAGGGCGGACGTCTCCCCCCCTTCCCTCACCTTGGGGCTCCTCTTCCTGGCTCTCCCCTCCAGAACGTTTGCAGCAGCGGTGGCTGGCAGCGGGCATCAGTGGGCGGGACTTACCTCCTCCTTGTTCCGGCGAGTTGAAGGTGTGCGTGCCGCTACTCTGGTCAAAGGGAAGACCAGAGCAGCAGCATGCACAGCTTCAACTCACCGGAACAGGAGGAAGAAAGTTCCGCCCACTGATGCCTGCTGTCAGCCACCGCCGCAAATGTTCTGGAGGGGAGAGCCAGGAAGAAGAGCCCCAAGGTGAGGGAAGGGGGGGAGACGTCTGCCCTTCCCCACTGCTCTGCACAATGCTCCTCTCCACTGCGCTGCTCCCTTCCACATAGGCTAGGGTGGACGGCGTCCACTCTCAAAGAAAAGTAGGTGGACGTCGTTCACCCGCGTTCACGCAGGACTCGACCCCTGAACAAATTCCTTTCACTCTGAACTAACAGCACTGTCTGCTCATTTCTGACTGGAGAGTTAATGAGGGAAGGGGAGTTTCCCTCACAGTGTAGTTAACTCTGTGTGTCAGAGAGCTCTCAGAAGAAGCTGCATGTTTCTGAGCTGTCTGCAAGAGAGCAGAGGAAATGTACCGTAACTTGTTTTAAACGTGTAATTGTCTGTGACAGCACAGTTTTTCATATTTTTTTTTTTTTTTTGGCTTTCAGGGAAAAATACTCTGTAGTCTGATATGCATAAAACAACACTGGCTGTGCATTGAAACAGACACCCCTTTGCGAATGATTTGTCCCAATAGAGCTCAACCCTACACACAGTTAATTAAAGCTTTTGCCTCTGATATGTAACATGAAAAGTAGGAAAATGTTTACACAGCTACTTAGAAATTATTTGTACATTGTCATTTTATAACACTTGGGTATTGATAGTATTCCTTTAAGTTTCCCTTTCGCGAAAAAAGTAGGCAGTTAAAAAATGTGACAGATGACAGGTTTTTGGCCAGTCCATCTTTTTTAAGGGGGATTCTCAGGGCTTTCTTTGTTTTCAACAGCATTTCCTGAACAGCAGTTTAACTGCCAAAATAGCAAGATACCAGCCGGCCTCCCTAATCACTTGCACACTATTATGTCAGTTAAATTTTGCAACTGTTGTTCAGGAAATGCTGTTGAAAACAAAGAAAGCCCTTAGAATCCCCCTTAAAAAGATGGAATGGCCCAAAACCTGTCATCTGTCACATTTTTTAACTGCCTACTTTTTTCGCGAAAGAACCCCTTTAAGTGTGGAGAACGTGGGGTATAAGTGTGGCTATGGAGTGTGAGAAAATGTCAAATGAGAATTAAACATGGGGCACAATTCCTTCTCACATTAACTGACAATTGCGTCAGTTTTTAAGTTTTGTGAAAATGAAAAATACAAAAAGCACTTCTAGTTTTGATATTTCATCCATCCCAGTAAGCAGAAAAGCTCAAACTCGTAAACTCTATTTCGGAGTTACATAAAGGATTTCTATATACAACACCTGAGTAACTGACATACACAGTACAAGTGGTAGAACATGAGTGGGCAGCAACTTAACTTAACTTGCACAGTAGGGCAGATATCCACAGCTGTAGCTTCAGCTGGGTCTATCAGTAATACCAGAGAAGGTGACCTGACATAAAAATATGTTACGGCCGCTGCTATAGATACCTGTTCTGCGTGAGTTGTAGTTTATTAAACCAGTTATTTTCCCAGCTGTGAGCTTCTTTTTTATTTTGCACGTGTAAGCTATATGCTATACTGTGTTAGTCATAGAAACTAGAAAAGAGAAATCTTGTCAGAGGCAATATTTTTTATTGGCTACCAAAATATGTTTTTTTTTTTGTAGATGTTTTTTTCGGGCTGATTCACAGAGTTCTTGTGTTGAATTATCTTCCCTTACTTATTAACTCACAAATTATCCCTACTTAAATGTCTTAACTTGATTTTTCTCTGCTTGGTCCTTATTCAATTCACTTCTTATCCTAGGAGATCATTTTTTATCTTCTGTTTAAAATAACTTTTTAGCACTCTGGAAATGAAAAAGTACTAAAAAGTATGTGAAAAAGTACTGTCACAATTATTCGGAGTATTTTACAGTTTGCTGGTGGCTTAAAAGCTATAGATGCAATAATGCTTTTCTCTTGAGTTTTCTCCTAGGTGTCATTTTCATACAATGGGCTTGATTTACTAAAACAAATAGCATGCCTTATCAGAGTTAAGGGGCCTTATTGGTGCCTTATCAGAGTTAAGGGGCCTTATCAGAGTAGCGTAGCGAGCACTACAAACATATGCCTGCTCATTATCCTTGCACTTTGATTGGCCCAATAGGCTGCCTGTCACTTGACATGCACAAACAACCTCAAGAATGCACAGTAGCATCTGACATTGGGTGACTATCAGATCTTTTGGATGGGCTACTGGCACCCTGGAGGGAATCGGAATTACAGCAAGGAAGGGACCTCATTGAATTGGGGGGGGGGGGGGGGGAAGTCCCAGGTAAGTAAATATGCTCCCTACCCCTATTCATTTCAAGTGATCCTTTTGCTGCAGCCTAACCCTTCCCTCCCACAGTGCCCTTCTACCAGCAGCCTCCCCATTTCCCCCCATGAAACTTGCCTTAAAGGAAACCTAAACTGAAAGCAGTATAGAAGTTACCATACGGATTACTTTTAAAATATCAGTTGTCTTACAGTAATGCAATATTTTGGCTTTGGTGATAAAGCCACACTACTGCAGCAAGCATAGTAGTTAAGATACATACTCACGTCTTGCGATTTTTGGAGCTATTTTTCAAGCAACCAACAATTTTTTGCATATCGAGCGGTCATTTCCAAAAAAAACTCGAGATGTGGGTGCATGCGTACAATCAGGCAAACAATGCTTTGAGATAACGACCGACACGATGGATTGGATCTTACAATCCCTGGCAACTCCCGCACAAAGTTTCACAATTGTTTGAACTCTCGTTCGCACCCGTTGTGCGCTGTTGTGTGTTCCCGTCTACAGGAAGCTGAATCGGGGAATGCTCTTCACCGGTCCGCGTCTCTCAGTGTTCCCCGATTCATCTAGCAGTGAGTAAGGGGCTTAAGAACACCTAACAATATCGGAGCCAGAAATCAGTCAGTCATAGCACAACAGCTAAGAGCACTTGTGAAAACAGACAGACCTCTGCCCCGATTTCCCGGCAACTGCTACCCCTACTCCTTCCCTCACGTCCCCCCACAGCATTCCAGCACAGGCAGCCAGGAAGACTACAAATGCAATACTCACATTCTTACCCATACAGAAGCAGCCAGGATGTGGTGTGGTTCCTAGTGTCCCTTTTAGCAGCAGCTGTAATATATGAGCCTGGCGATGCTCCAATGACCTGCTCCAATGATCTCCTCCATGTGAAGCTTCAGGGGCGGGGAGGTGAAGATTAAGTTACAACCAGACAAGCCAGTGTGGATCAAGGTTGGAGGAGGCAGCAGCAGCAAGCATAGATGCTGCTCTGCACGTCTGGGCACACTTTTACTTGCTGGCTGCCCGCGTCTAAGGAAGGAATCAATCAGCAGTCCATCTTAAAACAGTGAGACTACGCTCTGGACTGTGGCTCCTCTGTATCTCCACACTGTCTACTCCTCTGCCCCGCCTCCACCATGATCTTTCATCCCTGCCAGCCACATGTACTTTCATACACTGGCTGCGAGTGTGTCAGTCACATCACTTGTCTGCCCGCGGGTGGACCAGGTCTGAAGGGTTCCTGTTGGCTTGCTTTAGCATTGAGGAGGAGTCGGTGAGAAAGTAAATGTACAGCTGGCGGCAGGTATGACTACTTAGAGGGACTGGGCGCTTTGATCCTGTTTGTGATCACAACACAACAAATGCTTACTGCTCCTCAGTCGCCCTGAAGGAGGCTGATTTTTCTGACACCCTAGGCCATGGCCTAGGTGGCCTTGCCAGCAGACAATTCAAAGTACATTCAAAACAAAGACTGGGAAGGCTCTATGTGATCCAGAGCCTTACCTCTTTTTAGGTGGGTAACTAAGTCTTTTTTTCTGACTGAATCACAATACCTTTAACAAGCATGTGGGTAATCCAGTCAGAAACACCTGGTCTACATGTTTGTTCTGGGTCTATGGTTAAACATATTAACCACTTCAGCCTACAGCATCGAAAATCGTATGCATCCGAGCAACGTTCACCTCCCATTCATTCGCCAATAACTTTTATCGCTACTTATCACAATTAATTGATCTATATCTTGTTTTTTCCGCCACTAATTAGGCTTTCTTTGGGTGGTACATTTTGCTAAGAATTATTTTTTTCTAAATTCATTTTAACAGGAAGATTAAGAAAGAAGTGGAAAAAATTATTATTTCTCAGTTTTTGGCCATTATAGTTTAAAATGAATACATGCTACCATAATTAAAACTCATGTATTTTATTTGCCTTATTTGTCCCAGTTATTACACCATTTAAATTATGTCCCTATCACAATTTATGGCGCCAATATTTTATTTAGGAATAAAGGTGCATTTTTTCAATTTGCGTCCATCACTATTTACAAGCTTATAATTTTAAAAAAGTGTAATAAGATACTCTTTTGACATGCATATTTAATAAGTTCAGACCCTTATGTAACTATGTATGTTGTTTGTTTGTTTGTTTTTATTGTAATTGTTTTTATTTATTTTTTTATGAAAACATTTATTTGGGTAATTTTTAGTGTGGGAGGGAAACAGATAATTTTAAATGTAAAATAATGTAATTCTTTATTAAAATTTTTATGTGGGTGCAGTTTACTATTTGGCCACAAGATGGTCACAGTTAAAAAAGTCCTGGAAGCGTACGATCACGCTTCCAGGAACAATAAAGAGCACGGGAAACTTTTATTTTTGCAGAAATACCATGGTCTCTGATTAGAGAGCGCCAGTTTTTCTGTGGCGAACTGAACTTAGATCGGTGAATGGGAATTATATTCCCATTTACTGATCGGGGAACTAACGGCAGGCAGCGGGAGCACCTCATGCAGCGGCAGCAGCACAGTCTATCTGGACGGATATACTTAAGTGGTTAAGGTGGCCATACACCAGGCAACTTGGCAGGTGATCAACCATCCAATTCGATCATTAAAATTAAAATTGGTTGCATTAACCGTCATGGTCAGTAGGGTGTGCAGCAGGATAGGCGAGCAATATCGAGATGAGCGACAAACTCGACAAACCCCGATAATGGTCAATGCCCCCCCAAGTGCATTATAAATTAACTGTCCACCTCCCCTGCTTGTCTGCCGCTGGCTCCGCGATCTGTCCTTCTTCCATACACACATCCCATGTGGTTGCCGGCGTACACATGGGCGCGTATGTTACATAGTTACATAGTTATTTTGGTTGAAAAAAGACATACGTCCATCGAGTTCAACCAGTACAAAGTACAACTCCAGCCTGCTCCCTCACATATCCCTGTTGATCCAGAGGAAGGCGAAAAAAAACCCACAAGGCATGGTCCAATTAGCCCCAAAAGGGAAAAATTCCTTCCCGACTCCAGATGGCAATCAGATAAAATCCCTGGATCAACATCATTAGGCATAACCTAGTAATTGTAGCTATGGATGTCTTTCAACGCAAGGAAAGCATCTAAGCCCCCTTTAAATGCAGGTATAGAGTTTGCCATAACGACTTCCTGTGGCAATGCATTCCACATCTTAGTCACTCTTACTGTAAAGAACCCTTTCCTAAATAAATGGCTAAAACGTTTTTCCTCCATGCGCAGATCATGTCCTCTAGTCCTTTGGGAAGGCCTAGGGACAAAAAGCTCATCTGCCAAGCAATTATATTGCCCTCTGATGTATTTATACATGTTAATTAGATCTCCTCTAAGGCGTCTTTTCTCTAGACTAAATAAACCCAGTTTATCTAACCTTTCTTGGTAAGCGAGACCTTCCATCCCACGTATCAATTTTGTTGCTCGTGTCTGCACCTGCTCTAAAACTGCAATATCTTTTTTGTAATGTGGTGCCCAGAACTGAATTCCATATTCCAGATGTGGCCTTACTAGAGATTTAAACAGGGGCAATATTATGCTAGCATCTCGAGTTTTTATTTCCCTTTTAATGCATCCCAAAATTTTGTTTGCTTTAGCTGCAGTGGCTTGGCATTGAGTACGATTATTTAACTTGTTGTCGATGAGTACTTCTAAGTCCTTCTCCAAGTTTGATGTCCCCAACTGTATCCCATTTATTTTGTATGGTGCTAGACCATTGGTACGACCAAAATGCATGACTTTACATTTGTCAACATTGAATTTCATCTGCCATGTATGTGCCCATATAGCCATCCTATCCAGATCCTGTTGCAATATGACACTATCTTCCTGAGAGTTGATGATTCTGCACAATTTTGTATCATCTGCAAAAATAGCAACATTGCTCACTACTGCATCTACTAGGTCATTAATAAATAAATTGAAGAGCACTGGACATCAGTACAGACCCCTGTGGGACACCACTGCTAACAGTCTCCCATTTTGAGTACGATCCATTGACCACTACTCTTTGTTTTCTGTCTATTAGCCAGTTCCCTATCCATGCACACAAACTCTTCCCCAGTCCTTGCATCCTCAACTTTTGCACCAGACTTCTGTGGGGAACAGTGTCGAAGGCCTTTGCAAAGTCCAAGTATATCACATCTACAGCATTCCCAATATCCATATTAGCATTCACTACCTCAGCTGAGCATGTTAGTCAAACAGGACCTGTCTTTAGTAAACCCATGTTGATGCTGAGAAATAAGATTATTTTCTACTATGAAGTCATGTATAGTATCTCTTAGTAGCCCCTCAAATAGTTTGCATACAACTGATGTCAGTGGCGGCTCCAGGAAATTTTTTTTAGGGGGTGCTATGCAGGTGCTGGACCAAATTCCGGGGGAGCTGACGACCTGCGGCGCGCGAAGCGCGCCGCGGCAAAAAATGGGTGTGGCTACAACCTGCAGCGCGCGAAGGGCGGATGAGGGCGGGGCTAACTGTAATTTAAAGTGAACCCAGGGTGAGAGTGATATGGTGGCTGCCATATTTATTTCCTTTTAAACAATACTAGTTGCCTGGCAGCCCTGCTGATCTATTTGGCTGTAGTAGTGAACTGAATTACACCAGAAACAAGCATGCAGCTAATCTTGTCAGTTCTGACAATATTGTCAGAAACCCCTGACCTGCTGCATGCTTGTTCAGGGTCTATGGTTGAAAGAATAAGAGGCAGAGGACCAGCACGGCAGCCAGGCAACTGGTATTGCTTAAAGGGAGATAAATATGGCAGCCTCAATATTATTCTCACCTCGGGTTCCCTTTAAAAATGCAACGCAAAGACAGAGGGCCCAAGTTTTGGTGACCCTTTTCCCAGAAAATTCACATAATTGTGCAGGTTTTCTCAAGAAAATACATGTAATGTGAGCAGATTTTAACAAAAAACACGTCCAATGACCCCAATATGCACAATCGTTATCAGATATGGCCCCAATATGCACAATCGTTATCAGATATGGCCCCAATATGCACAATCGTTATCAGATATGGCCCCAATATGCACAATCGTTATCAGATATGGCCCCAATATGCACAATCGTTATCAGATATGGCCCCAATATGCACAATCGTTATCAGATATGGCCCCAATATGCACAATCGTTATCAAATATGGCCCCAATATGCACAATCGGTAGCAGATATGACCCCAATATGCACAATCGGTAGCAGATATGGTCCCAATATGCACAATCGGTAGCAGATATGGTCCCAATATGCACAATCGGTAGCAGATATGGTCCCAATATGCACAATCGGTAGCAGATATGGTCCCAATATGCACAATCGGTGGCAGATATGGTCCCAATATGCACAATCGGTGGCAGATATGGTCCCAATATGCACAATCGGTGGCAGATATGGTCCCAATATGCACAATCGGTGGCAGATATGGTCCCAATATGCACAATCGGTAGCAGATATGGTCCCAATATGCACAATCGGTGGCAGATATGGTCCCAATATGCACAATCGGTGGCAGATATGGTCCCAATATGCACAATCGGTGGCAGATATGGTCCCAATATGCACAATCGGTGGCAGATATGGTCCCAATATGCACAATCGGTAGCAGATATGGCCCCAATATGCACAATCGGTAGCAGATATGACCCCAATATGCACAATCGGTAGCAGAAATGACCCCAATATGCACAATCGGTAGCAGAAATGACCCCAATATGCACAATCGGTAGCAGATATGACCCCAATATGCACAATCGGTAGCAGATATGACCCCAATATGCACAATCGGTAGCAGATATGACCCCAATATGCACAATCGGTAGCAGAAATGACCCCAATATGCACAATCGGTAGCAGAAATGACCCCAATATGCACAATCGGTAGCAGAAATGACCCCAATATGCACAATCGGTAGCAGATATGGCCCCAATATGCACAATCCGTAGCAGATATGACCCCAATATGCACAATCCGTAGCAGATATGACCCCAATATGCACAATCTGTAGCAGATATGACCCCAATATGCACAATCCGCATCACCTGAAAAAGAAAAGAAAAACCCATTTACTCACCTACAGCCAGAAGACCTTCTTTCCCGACCTCCTGTCCCGAGTCCCGACCTCATTGTGGCGCGCAGCGCCCGCGCGATCACGATCCTCTTCCTTCCCGACGTCACCACGAGACTTCCTGCCTGCATGCAGAGAGCAGGGCTACGGGAAAATGGCCGCCCGAAGTCTGCAGAACAGGGCTCCGGGCGGCCATCTTACCGTAGCCCTGCCTGCTGCTCCGTGCTGCCGCTGTGTGAACTGACTTGGCGTCTTTTAGACGCCTGAAGTCAGTTCACTCCAGGGGGTGCTTTGGGGGTGCTTGGACAATTCTAGGGGGTGCTCGAGCACCCCCAAGCACCCCCCTGGCGCCGCCCCTGACTGATGTTAAGCTTACAGGTCTATAATTTCCTGGATCTTAATTTTTGCCCTTCTTAAATAATGGGAAAACGTGGGAATCCCCTGGGACTCTGCCAGTTGCAAGAGAGTCACAAAAGATAAGATAAAGGGGTTTAGCTATAACTGAACTTAATTCTCTTAGGACCCGAGGATGCATGCCATCCGGGCCAGGTGCCTTGTCTATTTTTAATTTATTTAGTCTTGCCTTCACTTCTTCTTGCGTTAAGTATTTAATATTACAAGATTGAGACTCTTCTGCCTCTGTAATTTGCAACAGTGCTGTTTCCTTTGTGAAGACAGAAGCAAATAAAGCATTTAATAACTCTGCCTTACCTTGGTCATCCACCATTGAGTTCCCACCCTCATCCTTTAGGAGTCCTATACAGTCAACCTTTCTTTTTTTAGAGTTGATGTACTTGTAAAACGTTTTTGGGTTAGATTTGATATCCCTAGCGATTTGATTTTCAGCTTCGATCTTTGCCAGCCTAATTTCTTTTTTACAATTTTTATTGCACTCCTTATAATTGCTTAGTGCAGCCTCGGTCCCCTCCTGTTTTAGGACCTTATAGGCATTCCTTTTCCTCTTCATTTTATCCCTAACCTTTCTATTCATCCATAGAGGCCTTTTTTTTATTCCTAGACATTTTGTTTCGATATGGGATATACATACTACAATATTGATTGAGAATAAGTTTAAAAGCTTGCCATTTCCCTTCAGTGTCCTCCCCTTGTAGTACATTATCCCAGTTCACCAAACTTTGTGCCTGCCTAATTTGATTGAACTAAAATTCATAGTTTTAGTGGTCCCGCTGCCCCGTGGCCTATCAGTCACCAGATCAAACGTTATCATGTTGTGAGCACTATTTCCCAAATGTTCTTGAACCTGCACATTTGATACATTAGAAATTATCAGATCCAGTAACGCATTCCCCCTAGTTGGTTCCGTTACCATTTGAGTCAAGTAATTGTCCTGTAGTGCTGCCAGAAATCTGCTGCTTTTACCAGTAGGGGTAGCCTCAATACCCCAGTCAATGTCTGGAAAGTTTAAGTCGTCCATAATTATGACCTCATTTTTACTTGCAGCTTTTTCAATCTGCTGTAGTAATCGCAGTTCTGCAGCTTCATTAATATGAGGTGGTCTGTAGCATACCCCAATAAGCAATTGGCAACTTTTATTTCCACCATGAATATTTACCCAAACGGACTCCACATCTTCGCAATCTTCTTCCATCTCATCGTTGAGGACAGCTGTAAAAGAATTCTTAACAAAGAGACAAACCCCTTCACCTTTTTTCCCTTTTCTATTCCTCCTAAACACATTGTATCCTTTTAAATTAGCTATCCAGTCACATCATACACATGCCGCTGTTACTCCGGCAACACGTGGGGCGCGTGTATGGATGAAGGACCCAGCCCGGAGGCAGCGGTGTATGCGGACAGGTAATGCATAGTGCACTGGGCACCTTGGAGTGGCGGTTTGGGCAGCATCAGATCGGCAAGGCGGTGGATGGGCCGTCACAAGGCCGATTTCAGATTGATTTCTGCATGAAATTGTTCAGGAATCGACCTGTGGTGTATGGTCAGGCAACAGATCTCTCTTCAATTAGAGAGAGATCTGTCTCTTGGTCAATCTGCCCAAACATCATCTGATGTATGGGCACCTTTTACAGCAGATGATCAGCATGACAGGCAGGCAATTTGCATGGTTTGAAGGGAAATAATATGTTAGCCTCCATATCTCTTTTCAGGTGTGCTTTAATAAACAAGGAGTCTCTTTCTACATATTGCTGTATCTGCACTTTTTGTAAAGGACAACAACATCCCCTTAGTTACCGACAACCTCAGTCACATACCAGCTTCTTATATCTCTTGGGGATGCTCTATCCTCATCAGAATTCCCAGAGTAACACAACTTGGTGTATTCTTAATAAAGCAGAACAAACAAAAAACTGGAGAGGACAGCTGTAGGAAAATGATATGGTGATACCTCTCCCGTGGCTTATATGGGAAAATCTTGTTCTGCGGACCATATCTGATCTACAAGATCAGCAGGCAATTCAAAGTACGTTCAGCATGGACAGAAGAATTTTATCTGCTATTTGGAAGTGTGGCATCTGGCGTTGATCTATGTGTGAAGCAATTTCCTCCCTGGAGCAGCCCATCTGATCTCTTTGTTGATAAACTGTATGTAAGTGCCCTCTGGAGGACTCCACGATGTTCAGAGAACATAGCAGCAGAAATATCTTAATCTGATTAGATTGTAAAGACTGAAAATTACTGTCGTTGAACTGCTAACCCACTTATTTTTCTTCAACTATGTTTTTTGCTCAAACACTCTTGTCCATGTGTACCGTAATTTACCCAAAATCTAGAGGTTATTAGCAGAGGATGGCATTTTTTCAAGGAACCAGTTCTCGAAATACCCCAGTCATTATAATTTTCATCGATATTAAGAAATAATTCCATAATGTTTCACTGGGTTGAGCATGAAATGAATTTTGTCATCTATTCGTATGAACCTTTTTTCCCTTCATAAGTTAACAGTGACACTTATAATAATCCTTAGACGCTTCAGATACTTTTACACTTTGCAAAAGCAGAAGCAATGATACTTCTATGGGGCTATAACATTGATCGTTATGCGGTGTGGCACGGGGTTAAGTTGAGATATCGCAAGGGATATCTTTACATTATGTGCATTTACACTGGCAGTGAGGCTTCAGACTATATGGTCCTCAACAGTGCATGGCATGGATTGATATGGCTCTATGACAGCGCTGGGAAAACTACAGCCCCCAGGGCATATCCAGCCCGCAAGCGCTGTAAATCCAGCACATCTCTTGCCGGCTGGATTTCTCTCCTCCTGTCCTCCCTCCCTGCAGAGTCGTGAGTGGGCGATATGAGTGGGTTAACACTCAACTAATCTCCACTTTCATTGTCCAGCATCCATGGCAACAGGGTGTTGCATGATACACCATCAGGGCGTGCCAGCATATTACACACTGGTCCATCCTGACAGCATGCATGTGACGGCCTGTGACCATGGAGACCCGATGCTGGAAGCGGAGATTAGGTGAGTGTTAACCCACTCATATCACCCCCTCACGACTCTGCAGGGAGGGAGAGGGGGGTTCATAAGAAAGGAATGCGGTCCATAGCCAGTGGCTCGGGCCACCTAAACCTTTCCCAGTGCTGCTCAATGGGATAGAGCTTGGACTAGTAGTACAGAATTCCCAGATAGCTCATGGGGACAACTAGGAAAGTATAAGGGGCTAAAAAAGACCCAAAAGTCCTCTTACTAAAAAGCAGCACTGAATTGAACTGTTCATATTTCTGTTACTTTTTAATAAAAGGGCTTTTCAGTCTCTTTTAGCCCCTTTAGACTTTCCTAGTGGTTCTGGATCACCATAAGCTATCTGGGTATTCTATAATCTGAGAGGCATTTACTACCATATAAGCTAAGAAGCCACGTTTGTTGGCTTGTAGCATCCATATGTAAATATTATTACAGTCTCTTTTTATTGTGTAGAAAGCTTAACAAAGCAGAGGGAGATAAGAAAATCAAAACCACATGAGTAAGAATTGGTCTGATTGCTGAAAAGACTTGTTAGACGGGAACATGAGTTCTGCACAGCACCGGAGGTGTTTTCTTTTACTCTTTTAGGCTTATTGATTGCCCATTAGATGTCAGAAAGGAATCAATACATTGTAAATATCTAGACCTTTGAGTGCTTTCTACATTGATTTATCCTCATACAGTATACAGAAGCGTTTTGCTATGGCTGCCACAGCACTGTAGCTTTCGTTGGCAGCTACACTGGCAGTAAATACACACCTAATTAAAGTGGCTGCATTGCTTCATTGATTGGTGGGTAGATGACCCTTTACAGATCTGCAGCTAACGGCACATTTTGCTCCCTAAATTGTGTCCTATCCTCTGCTGGCTACTGTTTGGCCAAACAGTCAGTCTAATGCCAGCAAGTGAGCAATAAACGGTCTAGCAAGAGGACAATGAGCAAAATATGACTAGCTGCTCCCTGATTATATAACGGTATAAAAACTGATAAGTACACTGATGGTATAAGTGTACTAACAAGGCTGACAGTTTCAGGAGAAGTACGTTTTTTTCCAGAGTAAAATGAGCCATAAATTACTTTTCTCCTATGTTGCTGTCACTTACAGTAGGTAGTAGAGACCTGACAGAAGCAACAGGTTTTGGACTAGTCCATCTTTTTACGGGAGATTCTCATGGATTTATTTATTATCAAAAGCACTTTATGAATGGCAGTTGCTCTGTCCAACTGTCAAAGAAATGTGTAGCGAGCAGGGAAGCTGGCCAGCATCATGGTTGAAATCCTTTTTAGGGGATATCTTTATAAAGAATAAAATCCTCGCTGAGAATCCTCTATGAAGAGATGGACTAGTCCAAAACTTGCCGGTTCTGTCACATTTCTACTACCTACTGTAAGTGACAGCAACATAGGAGAAAAGTAATTTATGGCTCATTTTACTCTGGAAAAAACATACTTCTTATTTGTCTGTTTGCACATATTTTAATTTTACAATGTTTCGCCATAGTGCCCCTTTAACCACTTAAGCCCGAAGGGTTGTTTATTTTTTTGCATCTGAGCAACTTTTACCTCCCATTCATTTTCCAATAACTTTATCACTACTCATCACAATGAATTGGTCTATATTTTGTTTTTTTCTGCCACCAATTAAGCTTTATTTGGGTGATATATTTTGCTAAGAATTATTTTATTCTAAATCCATTTTAACAGGAATATTAAGAAAGAAATGGGAAAAAAATCATTATTTCTCAGTTTTTGGCCATTATAGTTTGAAATGAATACATGGTACCTTAATTAAAACCCATGCATTTTATTTGCCCATTTGTCTTGCTTATTACACCATTTAAATTATGTCCCTATCGCAATGTATGGCGCCAATATTTTATTTGGAAATAAAGGTGCATTTTTTCAATTTCAAGCCCATAATTTAAAAAAATTATATTAATATACTCCTTTGACATGAATATTTAAAAAGTTCAGACCCTTAGGAAACTATTTATGTTTTTTTTATTGTAAGTTTTTTTATTTTTTTGTATGAAAAATTGTATGTGGGTCATTTTTGGTGTGGGTGGTAAACAGCTAATTATAAATGTAAAAAAAGTATTTATTTATTAAAAAATGCATGTGTGAGTAGTTTTACTACAAGTAAAAAAGTCCTGGAAGCGTGATCATACGTTTCCAGAAAGAAGAATGAAGACGAGGAACTTTTTGAAACTCAGAAAAACCGCAGCGTCTCATGAGACGCTGGTCACTTTTCCTCGGGGGGCTTCGATCAATGAAAGGGATCCATAATCCTTTTCATTGATAGCTGGGCTAACGGCCGGTGGCGGGGGGCGCGCAGTAGCGTACGCGGCCCGCGGGAGTGCGCGCAGCCCAACTGGACGAGAATGTTCGTCCAGTTAGGCTTAAGTGGTTAAGTGAAAAAAGGTGAATATGACTTACCTAGGGATTCTTCCAACTCCCTGTAGTAACTGAGGTCTCTTGCTCTACTCCCAGTCCCCTCCATTGCGCTGATCACCCCATGCACTGTCCTGTGTCCTGTCCTATGTGTGTACCTTCTCAATCAGGATTCCACTGTCGGGAGTGTTCTGTGCATGCACAGTTCTGAAAACCTGCTACTGCACATTCGCAGAACACTCCAAGCCATAGGAGCGCGATTGAGGAGGCATACGGCACAGACAGCACATGCGCAGTTGTCTGCAACTGAGCCAGTTACATACTTAAGTTGGACTGACTACAGAGGAGACCGGAAGGACACAAAGGAACTTCAGATACTACAGGGGTTGGAAAGAACTCCAGGTAAGAACAGAGTAACCCCCCCCCCCCCCTTAACAGTTACTGTAAGGTAATCCTGAAGCAAATAAATTAACAGTATATAATGACACTCCACCATTACGGAACTGAGTTCATTTCTGTTTGAATAAGTTTCTTCAGCGTACGGTCATTGCTGTTGATGAGAGTGACCATACTGGGCAAGTGTGAGTAAGGATTATTCATGCCGAGTACAAAGAGGGTTCATGTGCATGGAGTTTTCCTTCCCTGCACGAGTGTCTTTCTTCTACTGGGCATGCTCAGACTTTATTCTTCCATTCCTAGTATACACGGCTGTCTACGGCAGTTCTCACGCACTGAACAAACCAAGGGACTCTGTGTTGGAACAGTGGGCGGCACAATGACTGGGAAAGAATATGGGCTATTCAGAGGTTTTCCACTAATGAGGTAAGTATCTTATTATTTTTATTTGCTTCAGGAGAGCTTAAGGACCAATTTGCAAGGGCCTTGAACTGACTATAAATGACAGTTGTGGCAATTGTCGCTCAAGCACTGAACATTCAAAGGAATGGACTGAGCTTTTAAAATGTCGGTCTCGGCTTTTACCAGTGTTCATGCAAATGCTGCACTCAATCCAGGGGCGTAGCAATAGGGGTAGCAGAGGTTGCGACCGCATCGGGGCCCTTGAGCCAGAGGGGCCCCATAGGGCCCTCCCTCAACTACAGTATTAGCTCCCCATTGGTCCTGTGCTCATAATAATCACTTCTACAGATACTTTGAATAGTGGCAATTATTAACAAACTGTTCCCCATCCCCTTCTTGATCCTCTGACACTGTAGTGGTCCTTGGCAGGTTTTGGTGCGCCGTATTGATTGTTATGTATAGAGTGCTGGGGGGGGGGGGGGCCCAATGAAAAACTTGCACCGGGGCCCACAGCTCCTTAGCTACGCCACTGACTCAATCCCGTTATTTTGTTACGTCCAGGATCGGCCAAGCGCAGTGCTTCCATGTACCCTTGTGAGGGGCAAAGTGCGACACATTTGCCGGACAAAGGGAACTAGGTGCGTACTTGCATCAGTGCAAGTGCTGGTGTGTGTCTCACAAGACGTAGTGGAAACTGGCCCTAACAAGCTGGGCAATCCATGCAGAGCAGTGATTGGGCAATTAAGGCTCATCAGAGCTTTAATCTGCTCAGTGATTACCATGATTAGATAAATCACAGGAATCACAACACTTAAAAGTCAATAAAACTTTCTATCCCTCACACCTGTCAAGGAGGTTTGAGAGGAAATAGCCACACAGTAACTGACACTTCTGCAGTCACTGAGTCACACAATCACAGTTCTGCACCGCTGACCACTGTTTCATTTGCAACCTTTGGAGGGGACAGCGGCAACCTGGAGGGCAGCAGATCTACAGCAAGAGACCTCAAAGACTGATTGAATATTCTTTTTAATGTGTGTGTGTGGTTTTTTTTTTGGGGGGGGGGGGGGGGGGGGAGTTGGAAGCATAGTGCATTACTACATTGATTGGGAATTTGCGACAGTGAGGATGTGTGGGAAGAGCAGTAAGTTTGTATGGCTGAGGTTACAGACCACCTAAGCTGGTATAAGGTCCATATGTATTTCTATGTGTTGTTTTTGCGCCAGAGTCACTCTGCTGCCCTGGAGTGTCTTTTCAGCAGTTTCATTTGATCAGTGTACCAGAGATTATTAAAACAACTTGACCAACGTTGCTATCTCCTGTATGTCACATCCACAACCAACACCTAACAGAAAGCGACTCACCGAGTCAGATGGACCACCAGAAACCATGGTCTTATCGGCATGGACAGTCTCCCCTCGCCTATAGCTTTGGCTCCACTCCTACTGCAGTCACCATATATCAGTTGGATCCCGTGGTGGATTCACTTAATGTGTTGATATTTACCTCAGGGTATCGCATCTTGTATACAAGCAGGACTTATATCAGGGATGTTGCACAGTCTTATGTGTACTGTATATGTTTTAGGCTTTATTGAAGTACTAGCTAGACACCCGGCATTGCCCGGGTATGTATTTGGCCGGTGTTGGCACCGCCCACTTTTCCTAACCCTAACACACAATTACTCAATTACTTAATGACCAAGTTTGTGAGCTTTGCGGTCTTTGGCATCAATAATTTGCATTGAAATGAAATAAATCTGATTGGATGTGGCTCCACCCCTTTTCTGAATTTGAACCCCAATCACCCAATGGCCAACTGTACCAGATACAGGTGATTAACAGTGCAAGTAGATAGTGCCATTAACAGTGCAAGAATGGCAGCAATTAAATATCCCCATTGAAAATCAATAGGTGAATTTTCATTGGCTTTTGTAGGCTCCACCTACTTTTCTGAATATTAATCCCAGTCACCCAGTGACCAATTGTGCAAAGTTTAAGACCCTACCATTAACAGTGTAAGAATTGCTGAAGTTTAAATTTTCTCAGTGAAATTTGCATTTGTCTCCGCCTACTGATGACCCAGCATTGCTGATTATGTATTTGGCAGGTGTTGGCTGCGCCCACTTTTTCTAACCCTAACACACAATTAATCAACTACTCAATGACCAAGTTTGTGAGCTTTGCTCTCTTTGGCATCAATAACCTGCATTAAAAGGAAACAAATCATATTGGCTCTTTGTGGCTCCACCCCATTTTATACATTTAAACCCCAGTCACGCAATGATCAACTGTACCAGGTTTGAGGCTTGTGCCATTAACAGTGCAAGAATGGCAGCAATTAAATATTCCCCTGAAAAATCAATAGGTAATTTTTGATTGGCTTTTGTAGGCTCCACCCACGTTTCTGAATATTAATCCCAGTCACCTAGAACCAACTGTGCAAAGTTTGAGAACCCTACCATTAACAGTGTAAGAATGACTGCTGTTTACATTTTCCCAGAAAAATTTGTATTTGTCTCCGCCCACTTATGACCCTGCGTTGCTCGATTATGTATTTGGCTGGTGTTGGCTGTGCCCACTTTTCCTAACCCCAACACACAATTAATCAATTACTCAATTACCAAGTTTGTGAGCTTTGCAATGTTTGGTATCAATAATTTGCATTGAAATGAAAAAAAAATCTGATTTGCTGTTTGTGGCTCCACCCCCCTTTCTGAAATTGAACCCCAGTCACCCGATGATCAACTGTACCAGGTTTGAGGCTTGTGCCATTAACAGTGCAAGAATGGCAGCAATGTAAATATTCCCCTTGAAAATCAGTAATTTTTGATTGGCTTTTGTAGGCTCAACCCACTTTTCTGAATATGAATCCCAGTCACCTAGTGACCAACTGTGCAAAGTTTGAGAGCCCTACCATTAACAGCGTAAGAATGGCTGCTGTTTACATTTTACCAGTGACATTTGTATTTGTCTCCGCCCACTTTTTGGTTATGGGACTAAAAAGTATCCTATACTTTATTCCAGGTAATGTACTATGTGTGTGCCAAATTTCATTCAAATCCATTCAGCGATTTTTGTGTGATCGAGTGACAAACATCCAAACATCCGAACTTCCCATTTATAATATTAGTAGGATTCCCCTTGAAAATCAGTAGGTGAATTCTGATTTGCTTTTGTAAGCTCCACCCACTTTTCTGAATATTAATCCCAGTCATCCAGTGACCAACTGTGCAAAGAGAGAACCCTACCATTAACAGTGTAAGAAAGGCTGCAGTTTACATTTTCCCAGTAAAATTTGTATTTGTCTCCGCCCACTGAGACCCGGCATTGCCCAGGTATGTATTTAGCTGGTTTTGGCTGTGCCCACTTTTTCTAACCATAACACACAATTACTAAATTACTCAGTGACCAAGTTTGTGAGCTTTGCGGTCTTTCGCATCAATAATTTGCATTGAAATGGAACAAATCTGATTGACTGTGGCTCCACCCCCTTTTCTAAATTTTAATCTCAGTCACCCGATGACCAACTGTACCAGGTTTGAGGCTTGTGCCATTAACAGTGCAAGAATGGCAGCAATAAAATATACCCCTTCAAAATCAATAGGTCAATTTTGATTGGCTTTTGTAGGCTCCACCCACTATTCTGAATATCAATCCCAGTGACCCAGTGACCAACTATGCAAAATTTGAGAACCCTACCATTAACAGTGTAAGAATGGCTGCCGTTTAAACTTTCCCAAGGAAATTTGTATTTGTCTCCGCCCACTTTTGGGTTATGGGAATAAAAAGTATCCTATACTTTATTCCAGGTAATGTACTATGTGTGTGTGCCAAATTTTATTCAAATCCGTTCAGCCGTTTTTGCCTGATCGAGTAACAAACATCCAAACATCCGAACTTTCTCATTTATTATATTAGTATTAGTATATTAGTGTTCCTCAACTGTACCTATCAGTGCAGTGAATTGGGTAAAATAGTGAGAGATGCCGTCTGCAGCTTCGCTTTGGAAAAAGTACTTTTTGGTACTTTTTCCATTGCAAAGTTCTATAAAGGTATTTTAAATTGAAGATAAAAAATTATCTCCTAGTAGAAAACTCAGGTGAAAAAGTGAATTGCATATGGGCCCTTATCATAAAATGCCCTTTAAATCACTAACAGGCAAGAAAATATTCAAAATAATCTTGATAGTAATTTTTCACCAACTTTAGGGTACTTTTTCAATTGTAAAATGCTGTAAATATATTTTAAAGAGAATATGAAAATTATCTCCTAGGAGAGAACTCAGGAGAAAAAGTTAATTGCATATGAGCCAATTGTATTGATAATCTGTTAGGTCTGATGTATAGACCTGGATTATCATGTTGCTTATTTTCTAATATGAAAATATAATGCTAATATAAAGGAAAGGTAGAAATAAAAGAATGAACCTTGAACTCATGCTTGTAAAATCTTAGAGGACTCCATGCATGGTGGGGGCTTTGTTCAAATCAGGGACGCACTGACCATTAGGGCACTCGGGCATGCTGTTGAAGAAGATAGAGATGAGTTTTAACAGCTATGTCTGCTCCCTCCACCGCTGCGGGGCACCTACCTATCTAACCTATAGTGCGGGCACCTACCTATCTAATCTATACTCAAGAGGCCTACCTATCTAACCTATAATGCGGGCACCTACCTATATAACCTCTACTGCGGGCACCTACCTATCTAACCTATCCTGGTGGCACCTACCTAGGTATATCCTGCACTTTATAGGATCTCTGGAGGTGGAACAAGTTAATGGTAGCAACCTGATGTGGACTGCATAGCGCTGCTGATTAATTGCTATATTCTACTTGTGGTGTCCAGGATACGCCTCGCACTCATGACACCTACCTATCTAACCAATACTGCAGGCACCTACCTATCTAACCTATACTGCAGGAACCTACCTATCTAACCTGTACTCAGGGCACGTACCTATCTAACCTATACTCAGGGCACCTACCTATCTAACCTATGCTAGGGGCACCTACTTATCTAACCTTTACTGGAGGCACCTACCTTTCTAACCTATATGGGGGTGACCTACCTATCTAACCTGTATTTAGGTCACCTATCTAACCTAAACTCAGGGCACCTACCTATCTAACCTATGCTAGGGGTACTGGCTACCTATATTGGAGCACCTCCGCCATGCAAGTGGGTATGACTTGCGGGTGTACGGGGCCCCATAATCTCCTATTGCCTGGGAGTCCCATGAGTTGTCAGTGCGCCCCTGGTCCAAATATTGTTCTCTTTATTGCATCCAAGGAAATCTGAGGTATAGTTTTGTCTTTTAGATGACACTGTTTTGGCTTTACGAAGGTTTACTTAAAATACACTTTTAACTTCATGTCTGGGTCAAAATAAAGAACCACAAGAATGATCTAAAACAACATTGTTTTTTTGTTTTTGCAAGGTTAAAAGAAACCTGTATGAATTGTAATTTATGGTACCTTACAGTTGTCTGTTGAAAAAAAAAACCTGCAGCTTTTTTAGATGTAACATACAGTCTTTGACTGGCATCTGGTGGAAAATTTGGTGTACTACGGTTCTCCACATATTTATTTTTACCAATCATGCAATATGCAGGTAAGAAAAAAATCAGCAAAAAATTATACTTATAAAAGCAAGCAAAAAGATGTAATAAAATGCACTTTTGAAACCTAGCCTTTTTCTTTGGCCAAACATTATTTCAGTAGGATCTTGGGCTTCTGTGTTTGTTAGTTTCCATAACTGTCAAAGTATTGATGATGAAAAGAATTTCCCACATCCACTTCACCTGAATTTCAATGGAAATAGCATACCTAATACTTAAAGAGGAACTCCAGTGACAAATAGTGGAATGTAGTAAATTATTTGAGGGTATTGGCAGAGGGTGTTTTTAGCTGAGAAGGCAACACAGTTATTGGCAGATATTGCGGTGACAGAAGGGCCCATTTTTTTCCCGGTTAACACAAATGACTGTTCCTCAGCAGGGCTCACAATGCAATTGCTATTCCACAGCCTAGGACTAGTTTTTGGGAAGGACAATTACCTTTTCCATGAGTCTTAAAGCAAAGATGCAGGCTGATTAAAAAAAAAATCTACTTACCCAAGCAGTGGCGGCTCCAGGAATTTTTTTTAGGGGGTGCTATGCAGGTGCTGGACCAATTTCCGGGGGAGCTGGCAAAAATGGGCGTGGCTACAACCTAAATGGGCGTGGTCGTGACCGGATGAGGGCGGGCTAACTGTAATTTAAAGTGAACCCAGGGTGAGAGTGATATGGTGGCTGCCATATTTATTTCCTTTTAAACAACTCTAGTTGCCTGGCAGCCCTGCTGATATATTGGCTGCAGTAGTGAACTTAATTACACCAGAAACAAGCATGCAGCTAATCTTGTCAGTTCTGACAATATTGTCAGAAACCCCTGACCTGCTGCATGCTTGTTCAGGGTCTATGGTTGAAAGAATTAGAGGCAGAGGACCAACACGGCAGCCAGGCAGCTGGTATTGCTTAAAAGGAGATAAATATGGCAGCCTCAATATTATTCTCACCTCGGGTTCCCTTTAAAAGTGCAACTCAAAGACAGAGGGCCCAAGTTTTGGTGACCCTTTCCCCAGAAAATTCACATAATTGTGCAGGTTTTCTCAAGAAAATACACGTAATGTGAGCAGATTTGAACAAAAAACACGTTCAATAATCCCAATATGCACAACCGTTATCAGATATGACCCCAATATGCACAATCGTTATCAAATATGACCCCAATATGCACAATCGTTATCAGATATGACTCCAATATGCACAATCGTTATCAGATATGACTCCAATATGCACAATCGTTATCAGATATGACTCCAATATGCACAATCGTTATCAGATATGACTCCAATATGCACAATCGTTATCAGATATGACCCCAATATGCACAATCGTTATCAGATATGACCCCACTATGCACAATCGTTATCAGATATGACCCCAATGTGCACAATCGTTATCAGATATGACACCAATATGCACAATCGTTATCAGATATGACCCTAATATGCACAATCGTTATCAGATATGACCCCAATATGCACAATCCTTATCAGATATGACCCCAATATGCACAATCCTTATCAGATATGACCCCAATATGCACAATCCTTATCAGATATGACCCCAATATGCACAATGCTCAGCAGTTCTGACCCCAATATGCACAATGCTCAGCAGTTCTGACCCCAATATGCACAATGCTCAGCAGTTCTGACCCCAATATGCACAATGCTCAGCAGTCCTGACCCAAATATGCACAATGCTCAGCAGTTCTGACCCCAATATGCACAATGCTCAGCAGATCTGACCCCAATATGCACAATGCTCAGCAGATCTTAACCCAATATGCACAATGCTCAGCAGTTCTGACCACAATCAGCAGCACCACCTGAAAAAGAAAAGAAAAACCCATTTACTCACCTAGTCAGAAGACCTCCTGTTCCGACCTCCTCCTCTCCCGACCTCCTTGTGGCGCGCTGCTCAGCTCCCATGATCCTCTTCCTTCCTGCAGCCTGCATTACCCGGCGAGCAGGGCTACGGGAAAATGGCTGCCCGAAGCCCTGCACTGCAGACTCCAAGTCTGCAGAGCAGGGCTTCGGGCGGCCATCTTACTGTAGCCCTGCTCTGCTGCTTCAGGCTGCCGCTGTGAACTGACTCGGCGTCTCTTAGACGCCTGAAGTCAGTTCACGCCAGGGGGTGCTTTGGGGGTGCTTGGACAATTCTAGGGGGTGCTTGAGCACCCCCTGGCGCCGCCACTGTACCCAAGGCTTCCTCCAGCCCCTAACAGCCATCCCTAAAAATGCCCCTGCACAGCAGATACAAATCTACACAGTTGGCAGCCATAACAGAGTTAAAGTAAGTAAATTCTTTACACTGAATGATGGTGGTGCAAAAACATGAGAGGATTAGGACAACAGAGAAAGGTGCCATTGCATTCATGCAAAGGGGCTACCAGAATCTGTGGTCACAGAATTATTTCATATTGCAAATGTAATAAGGCAGCACTGCCCTTTATACCCATTATTTTCGTGAGTACCTTAGAACATTTCTTTACTGGGATAAGATCCATTGACTCTCTCTCTTTCCTCAACATGTCAAAGCAGGGGCGTCCCGTGCATTTTCTGCAGCTCTGCATCCAGCCGGTGGCCCGGGGTCCACTCCGGTGCACATTCTGACCTCGTTAAGTCGGCATTTACTGCGCATGCGCAAGACCTGCTCGCGGTCGCATTGACGTCATTTAGAGTGTACTGCGCAGGCCAACTAACAGACCTGACAAGCACAGAAAATGCTGCAAATTCTCCAACAATTAGCCCACCGGCGTACCTACCGGGGATGCGACCCCATCAGCCGCAGGGGGGCCCGGGGCCGCACTGGGGCCCGCTCACTGTGCGTGGGGGGAGCGCTGCCACCCGCCCAATTCTGGACCCCCCAGCAAGGTGCTCAACTGGCCGCAGCGTCTAATAGACGCTGCGACAGTTCATTCCCCGCTGCCTCGCTCCAGCAGCCTTCATATTCCTCCGGCAGGCAGAGCAGGGCTACGGCAAGATGGCTGCCGAAGCCCTGCACTGGAGACTATTTGTGTCTCCAGTACAGGGCTTCGGGCGCCATCTTGCCGTAGCCCTGCACTCTGCCTGTCAACACGGGAGATGTGCTGCAGTGCACAGAAGGATCGTTGCTGGAGGAGCTGCGCACCAGAGGCCAGGAGAGACTCCTGACAGGTAAGTGAATTGTTTTGTTTTTTCTACAGGGGCATTTTTTTTTCTGGCGAACGCTGCCCACATTAGGATTTTCTAGTGCCTGCTGCCCACATTAGGATTTTCTAGTGCCTGCTGCCCACATTAGGATTTTCTGGTGACTGCTGCCCACATTAGGATTTTCTGGTGACTGCTGCCCACATTAGGATTTTCTGGTGACTGCTGCCCACATTGCGATTTTCTGGTGACTGCTGCCCACATTGTGATTTTCTGGTGAACTCTGCCCACATTACGATTTTCTGGCCCACATAACGATTGTCTGGTGAATGCTGTCCACGTTACAATTTTCTGGTGAACGCTGCCCATGTTACGATTTTGTGGTGAACGCTGCCCACATTACGATTTTCTGATGAACTCTGCCCACATTACGATATTCTAGTGAACGCTGCCCACATTACGATTTTCTGGCCCACATTATGATATTCTGGTGAACGCTGCCCACATTACGATTGTCTGGTGAATGCTGTCCACGTTACAATTTTCTGGTAACTGCTGCCCACATTACGATTTTCTGGTGAACTCTGCCCACATTATGATTTTCTGGCCCACATTACTATTTTCTGGTGAACTCTGCCCACATTACGATGTTCTGGCCCACATTACGATTGTCTGGTGAAATGCTGCCCACTTTACAATTAATTTACAGTGAAACGCTGCCCCATTACGATTATTTGGCACCTATGGGGAGGGGGGGGGGCATCCAAATATTCGCAGGGGGGCCCAGTGATTTCTAGTTACGCCCCTGAATCAGCCATACCTAGAATTACATCCTATCAGGAAGAAACATGTGAGTAAAATGCTTTGTGAAATGCCTACAATAAAAATCATGAAGGACAACACAGCAGGGGTGTTTCTAGCATTTTTGTCACTCCAAGCAAGAAGCTCTGCCCCCTCACTAACTCCCCCCCCTGAAAAAAAAACCCAAACACCATACATTAGAGACTATAAACCATGTGCTGTATAGGGTGGATGCATAAGGCAGTCCCTGAGATACAAACAACCCACCGATCCTGACGCACTTCGTTGCACACCTGGTTCCTGCATTAGCCCAGCTTAGTGTGTGAATGCAGAGTGTAGTGCAGAAGAAGCTGTGTTCTCATCTCTCCGCTGGAGTCCAGTGCTGTGCTTCCGCCTGTCCACTCACCACTCGCCCTATTGCCAATCAACTACTACTGCATGTAGGGCTTGATTCACTAAACCGTGATAACTAACATCACAGCCGTGCTAGCGTTTTTGAACGTAATCGCGAAAATTCGCGATTGTGCGCAGAAATGCAAAAACGCTAGCGTGGCCGTAATATGAGTTATCACGGTTTACTGACTCAAGCCCGTAGGGTGATAACTCGCTGTGTGAGGAGAGTAAGCGCTAGAGGGAGCAGAAGGCACAGCACAGGCACAGCACTGGACTCCAGAGGGGAGCTTAGAGCAAAACTTTTGCTGCACTATACTCTGCATTTACACACTGGACTGGGGGAATGCAGGAGGGGGATAGGAACAGATAGTGGGACAAGGAAAAAGAGAAAGGCACAAAAGGGAATAGAAGGAGTCACAGTGGGACAGAGGGAGACACAGAGGTATGCATACAGAGCTGTATCATCCACAAGGCAACTTAGGCAGGTACCTAGGGCCTGGAGAGTCTAGGGACCCAGTTTATGCTAACCCCAACAAATCTTGCCAAAAAAGCTAGGTGGCCATCAAGTGTGGGCCCAAATTAATTGCCAGAGATAGGCACAAAGGGAGACAGAAGGAGACACAAATTGAGACAGAAAGATGCAGAGGGACACACAAGGGGGCAGAGGTGGCACAGGGAAACTGAAGGTGGCACAAGGAGACAAAAGGAGGCGCAAGGTGACAGAAGGAGGTACAAACACCTGCATGGGTGTGACTTTGTTTGGGAGCATGGCTTCATTCATGGGTGGGACTTAGTTCATGGGGTGGAGCTTAATCAGGAGCATTGCGCCCCCGGAACCAATGGCACTCCAGGCACTGGCCTGTACTGCCTATGCCTAAAAACACCCCTGCACAGCAGATATAAATCTACACAGTTGGCAGCCATAACAGAGTTAAAGTAAGTCAATTCTTTACACAACTACTGAATGATGGTGGTGCAAAAACATGAGAGGATTAGGACAACAGAGAAAGGTGCCATTGCATTCATGTAAAGGGGCTACCAGAATCTGTGGTCACAGAATTATTTCATACTAGCTGATTGCCCGGCGTTGCCCGGGTATGTATTTGGCTGGTGTTGGCTCCGCATACTTTTTATAACCCTAACACACAATTACTCAATGACCAAGTTTGTGAGCTTTGCGGTCTTTGGTATCAATAATTTGCATTAGAATGAAAAAATCTGATTGGCTGTTTGTGGCTCCACACCCTTTTCTGAATTTGAACCCCAGTCACCCAATGACCAACTGTACCAGGTTTGAGGCCTGTGCCATTAACAGTGCAAGAATGGTAGTAATTAAATATTCCCCTTGAAAAGCAATAGGTGAAGTTTGATTCACTTTTGTAGGCTTCACCCACTTTTCTACATAATAATCCCATTCACCCAGTGACCAACTGTGCAAAGTTTAAAAACCCTGCCATTAACAGTGTAAGAACGGCTGCAGTTTACATTTTCCAGTGAAATTTGTATTTGTCTCCAGCCACTGATGACCCAGCGTTGCCTGTGTAGGTATTTGACTGGTGTTGGCTTCGACCCACTTTTTCTAACCCTAACGCTTAAACACTCAATGACCAAGTGTGTGAGCTTTGGGGTCCTTGGCATCAATAATTTGTATATTCCCATAGAAATTAAACCAATCAGATTGGCTGTTTGTGGCTTCACCCCCTCTCCAGCATTTGAACCCCAGTCACCCAATGACCAACTGTAGCAGGTTTGAGGCATCTGCTATTAACAGTGTAAAAATGGCAACAATTTAAATATTCCCCTTGAAAATCAACAGGTGAATTTTGATAGGCTATTATAGGCTCCACCCACTTCCCTGAATATTAATCTCAGTCACCCAGTGACCATCTGGGCAAAGTTTGGGAACCCTGCCATAAACAGTGTAAGAAGGGCTGCAGTTTACACTTTCCCAGTGAAATATGTTTTTGGCTCCGCCCACTTTTTGTAACCTTGACACACAGTCACTCAATGACCAAGTTTGTGAGCTTTGGGGTCCTTGGCATCAATAATTTGTATTTTCACATGAAATGAAAGAAATCTGATTCACTGATTGTGGCTCTGTCCCCTTTTCTGAATTTGAACCCCAGTGACCCAATTACCAACTGTACCAGGTTTGAGGCTTGTGCCATTAACAGTGCAAGAATGGCAGCAATTTTAATATTCTGCATGTGATTTTTGATTGGCATTTTTAGGCTCCACCTAGTGTTGGGCGAACATCTAGATGTTCGGGTTCGGGCCGAACAGGCCGAACATGGCCGCGATGTTCGGGTGTTCGACCCGAACTCCGAACATAATGGAAGTCAATGGGGACCCGAACTTTTGTGCTTTGTAAAGCCTCCTTACATGCTACATACCCCAAATTTACAGGGTATGTGCACCTTGGGAGTGGGTACAAGAGGAAAAAAAATTTAGCCAAAAGAGCTTATAGTTTTTGAGAAAATCGATTTTAAAGTTTCAAAGGGAAAACTGTCTTTTAAATGCGGGGAATGTCTGTTTTCTTTGCACAGGTAACATGCTTTTTGTCGGCATGCAGTCATAAATGTAATACATATAAGAGGTTCCAGGAAAAGGGACCGGTAACGCTAACCCAGCAGCAGCACACGTGATGGAACAGGAGGAGGGTGGCGCAGGAGGAGAAGGCCACGCTTTGAGACACAACAACCCAGGCCTTGCATGAGGACAAGAAGCGTGCGGATAGCAATTTGCATTTTGTCGCCATGCAGTCATAAATGTAATACAGATGAGAGGTTCAATAAACAGGGACCGGAAACGCTAACCCATCACAGATGTTCATTGTTCATGTTACTTGGTTGGAGTCCGGGAGTGTTGCGTAGTCGTTTCCAATCCAGGATTGATTCATTTTAATTTGAGTCAGACGGTCTGCATTTTCTGTGGAGAGGCGGATACGCCGCCGATCTGTGACGATGCCTCCGGCAGCACTGAAACAGCGTTCCGACATAACGCTGGCTGCCGGGCAAGCCAGCACCTCTATTGCGTACATTGCCAGTTTGTGCCAGGTGTCTAGCTTCGATACCCAATAGTTGAAGGGTGCAGATGGATTGTTCAACACAGCTACGCCATCTGACATGTAGTCCTTGACCATCTTCTCCAGGCGATCGGTGTTGGAGGTGGATCTGCACGCTTGCTGTTCTGTGTGCTGCTGCATGGGTGTCAGAAAATGTTCCCACTCCAAGGACACTGCCGATACCATTCCCTTTTGGGCACTAGCTGCGGCTTGTGTTGTTTGCTGCCCTCCTGGTCGTCCTGGGTTTGCGGAAGTCAGTCTGTCGGCGTACAACTGGCTAGAGGAGGGGGAGGATGTCAATCTCCTCTCTAAAGTCTCCACAAGGGCCTGCTGGTATTCTTCCATTTTGACCTGTCTGGCTCTTTCTTCAAGCAGTTTTGGAACATTGTGTTAGTACCGTGGATCCAGAAGGGTATAAACCCAGTAATTGGTGTTGTCCAGAATGCGCACAATGCGTGGGTCGCGTTGAATGCAGTCCTAGGCCGAAGAGGTCATAGCCTAGGGTCACAAAACCTGTTTATTTGGGCAATTTCAATGGTGGCGAGTCTGACGTACATAAATCGCAGCAATGGCCGTTAGCAACGTCTGAATCTCACGAAATGTCTCATGCAGGTAGAAGACATATTGTTAGACTTGGATTCCAAAGATGGGGTCCCTACATCTCTGCAAACCAGAGTTACAGGGGTCCAAAATTGGTAAAATCCCCCATAGGATTTAATTGCCTCCCTATTTCACTTTCCAAAATCTCACATCTTTTCAAAGGGCAATGGCTCAGCAGTACCAAATTTTCTAACATTGTAGGGACCCTTAGGGGGAACATGACTGGTGAGTTTCGGGCCCCTAGGCCAAAGAGGTCATAGCCTAGGGTCACAAAAACCTGTTTATTTGGGCTATTTCAATGGTAGTGATGGTGGCGTACATAAATCTCAGCCATGGCCGTTAGCAACGTCTGAATCTCACGAAATTCTGTTACAGCACTGTAAAGGAAAATCCCCCAATAAGTACCGCACCACAATATAATGTCAAAAAATATCAAAGAGCTTTATTGGTAATTACAAAATTGCAAGGAAATAAAATCAATGTTAAAAACAACGCAGTGCCAGGATCCATGATAATAAAGGAGATATCTCCATGTACATGCAAGAGTAAATACAAAAAATCCACCCCACCTCACCTAGGGATAAAATGTAGAATACACTGAGGAGGTGAGAAAAGTGACAAGAGCTGAATAAGAAAGAGTGAGACGATGTATGGATGTGTATATGCATGCACGGTGCACGCACACACACACACACACCCTCAATGAAAAAAGTGCTGAAGTGCATGTAAACAACCAGAGTGAGGAGTAAGACCAAACGGATGGCATGCAATAAGGGTTGTAAATAAAACAACCAAAGGAGAAAGGGATGACACCCACCGTGAAGTGACAAGAAGAGCTCACCTACTGCCTGCGAGGAAGAGTGGAAGTGTGGACCTGCAAACTGCTCGCCTTCGCGATTCGCCGCTCAGAGGCGGCTTCAACCGGGCATAATGAACGCCAACGCATCCCCCGTATAAGTAGAAAGTCGGAAATACGTCATGAGGAGGGGCGGGACCAACACAGTCATTGTGTACGTGGCCACGTACACTGGGTTAGAGGCTGCGCGCGCTTGGAGCGCAGCGTTCCGTCCCCATGCGTAAACAGTCAGAAGGAGGGGGGGGGAGCGTGGTCATAGCAACAAAGAACACCAAATGAGTGTAGTAGCGTAGTAATGCTTAATTTCCGCAAATGAAGAGAGAGCCCAGCCAGGGAAAAGGAGAGGCTAAAGAGTACACAGTAATAGCCTAACTGAATAATAAATATTTCATATTTTAAATCACACATATAGACAATATACAAACAATGTATAAGCATACACACATATATACACACATGACAGGCAATACATGGAGTCAATGCAATGGAGCCACCTAGTGGCTAAAAGGAAAGAAGGAAGAACACCAGGAAAACAACACGAAATCAACAGATAACACCAACAATAATCCATTAGCTCAGATGTAACTTCATCATTGTGACGATGCTCAGAAGTACTCCCAGATCAATCAGACAACCGTCCTAGGACTGATCCTCAAAATCACAAAGAGAATAACCTAAGAAAAAATGTAAAAAAAAATTTTTTATTATAAAAATAATACTTTTTTAAAAAAATGTTTTTACATTTTTTCTTAGGTTATTCTCTTTGTGATTTTGAGGATCAGTCCTAGGACGGTTGTCTGATTGATCTGGGAGTACTTCTGAGCATCGTCACAATGATGAAGTTACATCTGAGCTAATGGATTGTTGTTGGTGTTATCTGTTGATTTCGTGTTGTTTTCCTGGTGTTCTTCCTTCTTTCCTTTTAGCCACTAGGTGGCTCCATTGCATTGACTCCATGTATTGCCTGTCATGTGTGTATATATGTGTGTATGCTTATACATTGTTTGTATATTGTCTATATCTGTGATTTAAAATATGAAATATTTATTATTCAGTTAGGCTATTACTGTGTACTCTTTAGCCTCTCCTTTTCCCTGGCTGGGCTCTCTCTTCATTTGCGGAAATTAAGCATTACTACGCTACTACACTCATTTGGTGTTCTTTGTTGCTATGACCACGCTCCCCCCCCCCCTCCTTCTGACTGTTTACGCATGGGGACGGAACGCTGCGCTCCAAGCGCGCGCAGCCTCTAACCCAGTGTACGTGGCCACGTACACAATGACTGTGTTGGTCCCGCCCCTCCTCATGACGTATTTCCGACTTTCTACTTATACGGGGGATGCGTTGGCATTCATTATGCCCGGTTGAAGTCGCCTCTGAGCGGCGAATCGCGAAGGCGAGCAGTTTGCAGGTCCACACTTCCACTCTTCCTCGCAGGCAGTAGGTGAGCTCTTCTTGTCACTTCACGGTGGGTGTCATCCCTTTCTCCTTTGGTTGTTTTATTTACAACCCTTATTGCATGCCATCCGTTTGGTCTTACTCCTCACTCTGGTTGTTTACATGCACTTCAGCACTTTTTTCATTGAGGGTGTGTGTGTGTGTGTGCGTGCACCGTGCATGCATATACACATCCATACATCGTCTCACTCTTTCTTATTCAGCTCTTGTCACTTTTCTCACCTCCTCAGTGTATTCTACATTTTATCCCTAGGTGAGGTGGGGTGGATTTTTTGTATTTACTCTTACATGTACATGGAGATATCTCCTTTATTATCATGGATCCTGGCACTGCGTTGTTTTTAACATTGATTTTATTTCCTTGCAATTTTGTGATTACCAATAAAGCTCTTTGATATTTTTTGACATTATATTGTGGTGCGGTACTTATTGGGGGATTTTCCTTTACAGTGCTGTAACAGAGTTTCGCTTATATATCCCCTTTCTGCACACTTTGTGGTCATTTTGTGATTATTCTAATTGAGCTTATTTCATTTCAAACTGGTGCCACCCGTTTTTCTTTGATTCATGAATCTCACGAAATGTCTCATGCAGGTAGAAGACATATTGTTAGACATATTGTTAGGCTATTTCAATGGTAGTGATGGTGGCGTACATAAATCTCAGCCATGGCCGTTAGCAACGTCTGAATCTCACGAAATGTCTCATGCAGGTAGAAGACATATTGTTAGACTTGGATTCCAAAGATGGGGTCCCTACATCTCTGCAAACCAGAGTTACAGGGGTCCAAAATTGGTAAAATCCCCCATAGGATTTCATTGCCTCCCTATTTCACTTTCCAAAATCTCACATCTTTTCAAAGGGCAATGGCTCAGCAGTACCAAATTTTCTAGCATTGTAGGGACCCTTAGGGGGAACATGACTGGTGAGTTTCGGGCCCCTAGGCCGAAGAGGTCATAGCCTAGGGTCACAAAAACCTGTTTATTTGGGCTATTTCAATGGTAGTGATGGTGGCGTACATAAATCTCAGCCATGGCCGTTAGCAACGTCTGAATCTCACGAAATGTCTCATGCAGGTAGAAGACGTATTGTTAGACTTGGATTCCAAAGATGGGGTCCCTACATCTCTGCAAACCAGAGTTACAGGGGTCCAAAATTGGTAAAATCCCCCATAGGCTTTCATTGGGCCTCCTATTTACCATTCCAAAATCTCACACCATTTCAAAGGGCAATGGCTCAGCAGTGGCAAAACTCACCAGTCATGATCCCCCTAAGGGTCCCTACAATGCTAGAAAATTTGGTACTGCTGAGCCATTGCCCTTTGAAAAGATGTGAGATTTTGGAAAGTGAAATAGGGAGGCAATGAAATCCTATGGGGGATTTTACCAATTTTGGACCCCTGTAACTCTGGTTTGCAGAGATGTAGGGACCCCATCTTTGGAATCCAAGTCTAACAATATGTCTTCTACCTGCATGAGACATTTCGTGAGATTCAGACGTTGCTAACGGCCATTGCTGCGATTTATGTACGTCGCCATCACTACCATTGAAATAGCCCAAATAAACAGGTTTTTGTGACCCTAGGCTATGACCTCTTTGGCCTAGGGGCCCGAAACTCACCAGTCATGTTCCCCCTAAGGGTCCCTACAATGCTAGAAAATTTGGTACTGCTGAGACATTGCCCTTTGAAAAGATGTGAGATTTTGGAAAGTGAAATAGGGAGGCAATGAAATCCTATGGGGGATTTTACCAATTTTGGACCCCTGTAACTCTGGTTTGCAGAGATGTAGGGACCCCATCTTTGGAATCCAAGTCTAACAATATGTCTTCTACCTGCATGAGACATTTCGTGAGATTCAGACGTTGCTAACGGCCATTGCTGCGATTTATGTACGCCACCATCACTACCATTGAAATAGCCCAAATAAACAGGTTTTTGTGACCCTAGGCTATGACCTCTTCGGCCTAGGGGCCCGAAACTCACCAGTCCTGTTCCCCCTAAGGGTCCCTACAATGCTAGAAAATTTGGTACTGCTGAGCCATTGCCCTTTGAAAAGATGTGAGATTTTGGAAAGTGAAATAGGGAGGCAATGAAATCCTATGGGGGATTTTACCAATTTTGGACCCCTGTAACTCTGGTTTGCAGAGATGTAGGGACCCCATCTTTGGAATCCAAGTCTAACAATATGTCTTCTACCTGCATGAGACATTTCGTGAGATTCAGACTTTGCTAACGGCCATTGCTGCGATTTATGTACGTCACCATCACTACCATTGAAATAGCCCAAATAAACAGGTTTTTGTGACCCTAGGCTATGACCTCTTTGGCCTAGGGGCCCGAAACTCACCAGTCATGTTCCCCCTAAGGGTCCCTACAATGCTAGAAAATTTGCCACTGCTGAGTAATTGCCCTTTGAAAAGATGTGAGATTTTGGAACTGTAAATAGGAGGCCCAATGAAAGCCTATGGGGGATTTTACCAAATTTGGAGCCCTGTAACTCTGGTTTGCAGAGATGTAGGGAACCCATCTTTGGAGCCCAAGTCTAACAATATGTCTTCTACCTGCATGAGACATTTCGTGAGATTCAGACGTTGCTAACGGCCATTGCTGCGATTTATGTACGTCAGACTCGCCACCATTGAAATTGCCCAAATAAACAGGTTTTGTGACCCTAGGCTATGACCTCTTCGGCCTAGGACTGCATTGAACGCGACCCACGCATTGTGCGCATTCTGGACAACACCAATTACTGGGTTTATACCCTTCTGGATCCACGGTACAAACACAATGTTCCAAAACTGCTTGAAGAAAGAGCCAGACAGGTCAAAATGGAAGAATACCAGCAGGCCCTTGTGGAGACTTTAGAGACTTCCATTATGTTCGGAGTTCGGCCATGTTCGGCCCGAACCCGAACATCTAGATGTTCGCCCAACACTACACGTGACCCGTTCGGCCAATCACAGCGCTAGCCGAACGTTCGGGTAACGTTCGGCCATGCGCTCTTAGTTCGGCCATATGGCCGAACAGTTTGGCCGAACACCATCAGGTGTTCGGCCGAACCCGAACATCACCCGAACAGGGTGATGTTCTGCAGAACCCGAACAGTGGCGAACACTGTTCGCCCAACACTAGCTCCACCCACTGTTCTGAATATTAATCCCAGTCACCCAGTAACCAGCTGTGCAAAGTTTGAGAACCCTGCCATTAACAGTGAAGAAAGGCTGCAGTTTACAATTTCCCAGAAAAATCTGTTTTAACTCCACCCACTTTTTGTAACCTTAACACACAGTCACTACTCAGTGACCAAGTTTGTGAGCTTTTGGGTTCCTGGCATCAAAATTGTGCTAATGGAAGCAGTATATCCATCAAAGTAATCTGGCTGTTTTTGCCTCCGCCCCTTTACTGAATTTAAACCCCAGACACTTAACGACCGACTGTAGCAGGTTGAGGCCTCTGCCATTAACAGTGTAAGAATGGCTACAGTTTCCATATTCCCCTTGAAAACCAATAGGTGAATTTTGATTGGCTCTTGTAGGCTCCGCCTACTTTTCCGAATATTAATCCTAGTCACCCAGTGACCAACTGTGTCAAGTTTGAGAACCCTGCTATTAACAGTGTAAGAATAGCTGCAGTTTATATTTTCCCATGTAAAAAGTTAGTTGTTTTTGGCTCTGCCCACTATTTCTAACCTTGACATACAGTCACTCAATGACCAAGTTTATGAGCTGTGGGGTCTTTGGCATCAATAAGTTGCATTTTACCATTGAACTGAAACACATCTGATTGGCTGTTTTTGGCCCGCCCCTTTCAGAATTTTATCCCCAGTCTCCCAGTGACTGACTGTACCAGATTTAAGGCCTCTGCCATTAAGAGTGCATGAATGGCAGCAATGTAAATATTCCCCTTGAAAATAAACAGGTGCATTTTGATTGGCTGTTTTAGGCTCCACCCACTTTCTGAATATTCATCACAGTCACCCAGTGGCCAATTGTGTAAAGTTTGGGACCCCTGCAATGTAAAAAATTTAGTTGTTGGCACTGCCCACTTTTTCTAACCTTGACATACAGTCACTCAATTATCAAGTTTATCAGCTTTGGGGTCCTTGATATCAATACTTTGTATATTCCCATTGAAAAATAAACAAATCTGGCCAATTGTGGCTCCGCCCCCTTTCTGAATTTGAACCCTAGTCACCCAGTGACCAACTGTACCAGGTTTGAGGCATCTGCTATTAACAGTATAAAAGAATGGTAGCAGCTTAAATATTCCCTTTGAAAATCAAAAGGTCAATTTTTATTGGCTGTTGTAGGCTACACCCACCTTCCAAAATCTTAATCTCATTCACCCAGTGACCAACTGTGCAAAGTTTGAGAACTCTGCCATTAACGGTGTAAGAATGGCTGCAGTTTATATTTTCCCAGTAAAATTTGTTTTTGGCTCCACCCACTTTTTGTAAACTGAACACACAGTCACTCAATTACCAAGTTTGTGAGCTTTCAGGTTCCTGGCATCAAAAATGTGTGAATGGAAGCAGTTTATCCACCAAGGAAATCTGATTGACTGTATGTGGCCCCGCCCCTTTAGTGAATTTGGACCCCAGTCACCAAATGATCGATTGTAGCAAGTTTGAAGCCTCTGCCATTAATAGTGTAAGAATAGCAGCAGTTTAAATATCCCTCTTGAAAATGAATTGGAGAATTTTTATTGGCTGTTGTAAGCTCCACCCACTTTCTTGAATCTTAATCGCATTCACCCAGTGACCAACTGTGTCAAGTTTGAGACCCCTGCGATTAACAGTCTAAGAATGGCTGCAGTTTACATTTTCCCATTTAAAATGAAAGGCTGAAATTTGATAGGCTGTTTTATGCTCCGCTCACTTTTTCTGGATTTGTAACCTCGGTCACCAAGTGACCAACTGCGCCAAGTGTGGGGACTCTGGCTTGATTACTGTGAGAATGGAAGCCTTTTACATTTTTTCCATTGACATTAATGGGTGAAATCTGATTTGCTGTTTGTAGCTCCGCCCACGTGTGCAGGGGGGACCCGAGACCCCCAGAACCATCCCAGGTAGTAAGGGATCTGACACACACACACTGCCCTTTATACCCATTATTTTTGTGAGTACCTTAGAACCTTTCTTTACTTTGATGAGGTCCATTGACTCCCTCTCTTTCCTCAACATGTCAAAGCAGGGCCGCTGGGAGAAATCATGGGGCCCAATAGCAAAATGTAATTGTCCCCACAAAAAAAACATGAAGCACCCTGTGCTTCAGGTAGCCCCCCAGTATAGGGAGTAAGAGATTTCCCCCAGTATTAGGTACCCCAGTATAGGTAGCCATATTAGCCCCCCTCCCCTCCCCAGTGTAGGTAGCCAGATTAGCCCCACAGTATAGGCAGCCAGATTAGCCTCTCCAATTATAAGTAGTCCCTCAAGTATTAGTAGCCAGAAAGTCCCCTGCCCCCCCCCCCCCCCATGAAAAAGTATATGTAATCAGATAAGCCTCCAATGTATAGGTAGCCCTATTAGCTTTCCAAATATAGGTGCTTTGATTAGCCATCATAAAGTATAGGTGGTCTGATTAGCCCCCCCCCCAAGTTAAGTAGAAGTAGCCAGATTAGCCCCTCAAAGTATTGGTGGCCGGAAAGTGTAATGGTTAAGGGCTCTGCCTCTGATACAGAATACTGGAGTTTGAATCTCAGCTCTTCCTGTTTAGTAAGCCAACACCTATTCAGTAAGGAGACATTGGGCAAGACACTAACACTGCTACCACCTATAGAGTGTGTCCTTGTGGCCGCAGCTCTGGCACTTTGAGTCCATCGGGAGAAAAGTGCAATATAAATTTAATATTTATTTATAGGTAGCCAGATTAGTCCTCCAAAGTATAGGTTGCCAGATTAGCCCCACAAAGTATAGGTGGCCGGATTAGCCCCCAAAGCATAAGTAGGGCTATTAACCCCCCGCCCCCATATGCAGAGTAAACAAGTGGAGCACTGGAGGGAAGTGACATTACCTCCCCTGGCTCCACCAACAATCTACCTTCCTCTTGCCTCGGGATCTCTAATATTACAGTGTCCTTTTTCCTTGCATAGCCCACATGACAAGAGAGGGCACTATAGTCATGCATATGAGGATGCTATCAGGCAAGTAGGTCATCTGTGGAGCCTGGAGAGGTGAGTCCTATGCCACTGTGTCAGAGCCAACCTATTTATTCATGGCATTCAATTAAAGGAAACCAGAGCCGAGAGAAATCAAACGTTTTATACATACCTGGGGCTTCCTCCAGCCCCATGCACACAGATCGCTCCCACACCGCTGTCCTCAGTCATCTCCCTTGGGTCACGTAACTTCAGCCAATCGCGCCCAGTCTGCGCAAAAGAAGTGCGCCCTCTATGTATCTCTCCAGCAACTACGTGTCTCTCCGCATAAGGCTGGAGGAAGCCCCAGGTATGTATAAAACTTTTTCTCAGCTCTGGTACACTTTAAGTAAAAGGAACATAAGGTGGCAGCTGATGATATGCTATTTTATCCCATCTAGCCATTGATCTCTTTTTAAAATTGCTAAAGGACCTTAGTAAATATGGCCAGTTAGCAACCCAAAAATAGACTTAGTAAAATTATGAGCCCTAGATGTTATTTTCTACAATCAGATCAACCCCTTGCTTACCAGATAAAATGGAAAAATGAGCTAAGTACACCCCTAACACAAGAGCATTGGCAAAACATTTTCTGATAAGTTATAAAAGGTCCCTAATGTCACCAGAGAAGAGCAGAATTTCAAATTCTAACCATACTGGCACAAAACACCAGAACATCTACATAAGACCTTTCCTGGCTGGAAAACCAATTCTGCAGACACAGAGAGAATGATGGCAAACTTTTTACATATAACCTGAGAATGCCCACTGCTAAAGGATTACTGTACATACCCACAGATAAAGGATTATTGGGGTGAGGTCCATTCACTCTTTTAAAAATGTGTGAGTGGTGAATATTTCTCCAGGTGTATTTTTGCTACACAATGTCCCTTCTCTCTGAAAAATAATAAAAAAAAATGTATTGGTGTAGCCCATTAACATGGTTAGATCCATGATACCAGCTTTATGTGCATCAGCATCCTTACCACCAATACAGCAGTGATGGTCCAAAGTGAACAAGATTGCTGAAGTTGAAAAAGTACTGACCTACCAGGACAAGATCCACCAATATATACTTATATATACTTACCTGGTGGTCAGGTTGGTTGCTGGAGTGTAAAGATATGTTAGAATACAAAAGAAAGATGAATGACTGAATAGCCTCCTAAAAGAACATACATTTCCTCCTGACAAAGCTCAACCCCCACCCCCAGGTTTTTGTTTTCCCCAAACCCTTTCTTCTTCTCTGTACTCCCTCTTTGCCCCAGACACCCTCCCCCCCAAGACTTTTCCCTGCTTTACTCTGTCCAAGCTCCATCTACTTTTCTCTAGTCTTTCAATACCTTTGATTTAATTACATATTACATATGAGTCAACTACTACTCGTAGGAGGCACAAACTGAAAGGGAACCCGTGGTGAGAAACCGATGGAGGCTGATTTATTTCCTTTTAAACAATGCACATTGACTGGCTGCTTATTCTACTGCCTCAACAGGATTGCCAGGTAACTGGTATAGCTTAAAAGGAAATAAATATGATAGCTTCCACATATCTTATTATTATTATTTAGTATTTAGGTAGCGCTGACATCTTCCACAGAGCTGTACAGATTATATTGTCTTGTCACTAACTGTCCCTCAGAGGGGCTCACTATCTAATCCCTCCCATAGTCATATTTCTATGTATGCATCGTGTAGTGTGTGTATCGTAGTCTAGGGCTATTTTAGGGGAAAGTTAATTAACTTATTTGTATGTTTTTGGGATGTAGGAGGAAACTATGGTACCCGGAGGAAACCCACGCAGACATGGGGGAACGTATAACCTTCGTGCAGATAGGGCCCTGGCTGCGATTCAAACCAGGACCAAGCGCTGCAAGGCAAGAGTGCTAACCACTACGACATTGTGCTGCCCCAATCTGTTTACATGCATTACTTACTTATTGACCCCAGAAAACAACAATTATAAATGGCAAAGTTTGACACTTTATGCTGGTCTACAGTGACTCGCGCTGGTCAGAGTTGGGAGCTGAATTCTGCTGGATAGAAAACAATGCTATTGAGCACACTCTAGTAAGAAGATATGCTGGAAAACAATTAGTATCCTTTAATTTTCAAAAAGTTAGTTCTCATTTCTTTAAAATAACAGCACTTTCCAGATCTCCAATCTATAAAAAAATGCCTTCACATGAAAATATCATCAGCTTCAGACTGATAGCCACAATTATATGATCAACTGCCTGTTGTTGCCACATCTGTGAGTGCCATATTGATAGAGTGCATATTATTATTATTATTATTTATTGTATTTATAAAGGGCGAACATATTACGCAGCGCTGCACAATAGATAAAAGGGGTAACATACAAGGTAGAACATACAGAAACTCACAACAAAACCAGATCATGCAAATGATTTGATAACAATACAGTGTCATAGGTCAAAATAGAGACTGTTATAGTCCACAGGAGGGGTGATTGTCAGTAAGATTGCATAATCAAGCTGGAAACACTAGGGAGGAGGGCCCTGCCAGACGCTTACAATCTAAAGGGTGGGGGTGGAGACAATAGGTGCATCTTTTGAGAGGGTGTCTAACAGAACATATTATGGTGCTGGTGTAGGGGGGTATGCGAGCATGAAGAGGTGAGTCTTAAGAGCTTGTTTGAAGGTATTAAAGGTGGGGACGAGTCTGACGGCTGGTGGGAGTGAGTTCCAGAGAGTAGGGGCAGCCCTGGTGAAGTCCTGCAATCGTGCATGTGACTGAGTTATGCGTGGTGCGACTAGGCGCAGGTCATTGGAGGATCGGAGGGGGCGGGCTGGTATGTGCCTGTGGACCAGATCAAAGATGTAGGTCGGGCAGGTCTTGTGCACTGATTTGTAGGCCAAGCACAGGATTTGGAAATTGATCCTAAAGCTGATGGGGAGCCAGTGTAGTGCTTTACAGAGCAGAGTTGTAGAGGCGCTGCGTTGAGAAGAGTGTATCAGTCTGGCTGCCGCATTCATTACCAATTGAAGTGGGGCAGTATGGTTAGAGGGGAGGCCAGATAAAAGAGAATTGCAGTAATCTAGGCGGGAGATGACAAGGGCGTGGATAAGGAGTTTAGTGGTGTCAGGGGACAGGTAGGAGCGGATCTTGGAGATGTTGCGGAGGTGGAAGTTGCAGGATCTGGCAATACTTTGGATGTGGGGTTTAAAGGAAAGTTCAGAGTCCAGAGTAACGCCTAGACAGCGGGCTTGGGAGGCAGGGTGGATGGTAGTATTTTCGATAGTGACATGCAGATCATGGAGGGGTGCAGCTGTGCGGGGTGGGAATATTAGAAGCTCAGTCTTGTCCAAATTAAGCTTTAGGTACCTGGCAGCTATCCAGGAGGAAATGGATGTGAGGCAGGCGGATACTTTGTCCATGGTAGAAGAGGAGAGATCTGGGGTGTGGAGATATATCTGGGTGTCATCGACATACAGGTGGTAATTGAAACCCATGGAGGAGATGATTTTGCCAATTGAGGCAGTATAGAGTGAGAACAGTAGTGGTCCTAGGACGGAACCTTGAGGAACACCAACTGAGAGGGGTGTAGGAGTGGATGAGGAGCCATTGAAAAATGTTGTGAAGGAGCGGTTGGAGAGGTAGGAGGAGATCCAGGCTAAGGCTAGGTCCTGAATGCCCATTAGCTTCAGGGAGTGGAGGAGGAGGAGAGAGTGGTCGACAGTGTCAAATGCTGAGGAGAGGTCCAGGAGGAGCAGGATGGAGTACTTACCTTCGGCTTTGGCAAGGGCAAGGTCATTGACCACTTTGGTGTGGGCTGTTTCTGTAGAATGGGCTGTGCGAAAACCAGATTGCAGAGGATCGAGAAGGGAGTTGGAATTAAAGAAGTTGGTCAGGCGTTTGTGGGTCAGGCGTTTAAGAATTTTCGAGGCAAAAGGGAGGAGCGAGATTGGCCGGTAGTTGGATGGCAGAGCAGGGTCAAGTGAAGATTTCTTTAGCAGGGGAAGCACAGTGGCCTGTTTGAATATGGAGGGGAAGATGCCGGTAGAGAAGGAGAGGTTGAACAGGTGGGTGAGGACAGGGGCCAGACCAGAAAAATGTGGGCGCAGAGAATCAGATGGGACCGGATCTAGGGGGCAGGAAGTGGCAGGTGAGGTTGCCAGCAGCTGGTTGACTTCCTCCACCGTGACAGGATTGAAGGAGGTAAGGGAGTAGAAAGCGGCAGGAGTCGGATGTGGTGGGGAGGTGGGGGCGATAGAGCGGAGGACAGAAATATCCTTCCGGATGGTTGGTATTTTTTTTTGATGAAGTAGTTTGATAGGTCAGTGGCTAAGAGGGTGGAGGTTGGGGGAGAAGGTGTGGGGTTGAGTAGGGCATTGAAGGTGGCAAAAAGATGACGTGGGTTGGAGGCTTGGGTAGCGATCAAGTGAGTGAAGTACCGGTATATCTGTTTGCTATCAGCGAGGGCAGTATGGTACGTCTGCAACTTGGTCTTGTATCCCAGGAAATCATGGTTGTGGCGGGATTTCCTCCATTTGCGTTCTGCAGCTCGTTCTGCAGAATGTATACTACTTTGGACAAGACAAGAGACCTACAGCTCACAACCAAGCCACTGTGGCTTTAAGACAATGGCTCACAAATAAATGAAGCTGTCAGGGCCGGCCTTAGGTTTCACAGCGCCCTGAGCGAAACCTGATTTTTGTGCCCCTCCCCCTTCATCCTCTTCCCACGTGCATATACACACACGCACGCACGTACACACACACACACAGGCCCATATGCAATTCCCCTTTTCTCCTGAGATATCTTCTAGAACAGTGGTTCCCAACCTTTTTGACGTTGTGACACATCACGACAAATGCTTAGATCTCTGTGTCACGTATGTATAATAGAAGAAATACTATTAATAACCACGAATGCATGGAAAGAGTGCATTATCCTTAATACACTTAAAAATGAAGGCTAGAACCTTTCAGGAATATTAATAAAAACAATTAGTGGGACAGTTAGCCGCCTTCCCCCCATTTAGAATGATAGCACAGCACTGACAATTTGCGCAACGCGTTATAGCTGCAGTGCACCCCCCCCCCCCAAAAAAAAAAACGCCCTCAGACTCAGTATAGGTAGGTAGCCAGGTATAGGTGCCCCCAGTATAGGATCTCATGTGTAGGTGCCCTCAATATAGGTTGCCAAGCATAGGTGCCCCCAGTATAGGAAGTCAGTTGAAGGTCTCCATCCCCCCCTAAGGTAGCCAGGTGTAGGTGCCTGCAGTATAGGTAGCCAGGTGTTGGAGCCCTCAGTAAAGGTAGCCAGGTGTTGGAGCCCTCAGTAAAGCTATAGGTGCCCTCAGTATAGGAAATCAGGTGTAGGTGTCCTCAGTATAGGTAACCAGCTAGAGGCGCCCCCTTGGAAGCTGGCGCCCTGAGCGACTGCTCCGGTCGCTCATATCAAAGGCCGGCTATGGAAGCTGTGCTCCTGTTGCAGAGACCCCAAATAAAGTGCCAGCAGGTGCTCATGGTGTGTGGCCAAACTAAATGCATACCAATATTAACCCTTTGCACTCACAGGCACCAGTAAGCAAGATGAGCTAACTTTAATTGTTTTTGAAAATTAGGCTGTGTTTCTCTACTCTCTCTGGAGGTGATCTAACTCCATTCAACTCAATTCAACTGCACTAAGGGGTAATCATGTTATGAGGAGCAAAATTCTGGTCTCCATGAAACATCCTTTTATACATTTGGCATTATAAAAGTGACAGCCGGATCTTAAAAAGCGGAAACCAAAAAAATTTAAAATATGTTTCTAGATTGCAACTCTTTAATCACTTCCCCTTAAAAACCAGAGCAATTTTCACATCATGCTCCTCTCATTCATTCGTCAATAACTTTATTGTGACTTATCACACCGAAATGATCTATATATTATTTTTTTCACCACAAATTAGGCTTTGGGTGGTACTATCTAATAAGAATTATTTTACTGTAAATGCATTTCAAAGGAAATAATAAGGAAAAAAAATAAAAAAATATTTTTTTATCAGTTTTCAGCCATTATAGTTTTAAAATAAAATGTGCTACGATAGATAAAACCCACGTGTTTTAATTTCCCATTTGTACCAGTTATTACAACTTTAAAATATGTTAGTACAATATATGGTGATAATATTTTAACAAGAATTAAAGGTGTATTTTTTTTCATTTAGTGATTTGTAATACTATATCAATAATTACGAGTCTTTATTTTCAAAAAATAACAGTTATATACCCTCATGACAAACATATCAAAATGACCATAATGAAACTATTTATGTATTTTTTTTAAATGGTGTGATTGTTTTATTTTATGTTTTACAAGTGTTTTATTTTGATAGCTGTAGGGTAGGGGTGTAAGGGGTTAAAAATGAATAAAAAGTATGTATTTCTATATATAAAAGTGTATGTTGGTGCATTTTTACTTTTTGGCCACTAGATTAGTTCCGTATACTGTAAACTGCACACAGGAAGTAGTAAGTGCATCGGTTTACTTTTACTTTATTTAAAGGCAGGGCTCTCTCACCCTTTCATGTCTTGGATTTTGTTGTTCATTTCATAGCTTGCACTCTGTTATACATTTTATTCATCAGGCTACATCTGTCATTGTAACCACCAGTTCTGTATTTTGTACCAGTGTCCATATTTGATGTATATTATTGTCTGTATCATTATGTACACCTTGTTTATTTTCCTAATTTGTACAGTGTCACTGAATATGTTGGCACTTTATAAATCAATCAATCATAATAATAATAAAAGGTGCCTATCCACTGAGTGATTAAGAGATCGACTTTATTGGGAACTCAACTACAGTGTGGTTAAACGAAAGTTGATCGACAAGTGGCCCACACACTATGAGTAAGATCTTGGTATTTCTCCTTCACTAATAAATCCAAACATTGTGATTTCTTCATGCTCTGAAACCAAAAATTGATTTTGTGTTGATCAAAACCATGCGAACTGTAGCCAATTCCTTTGGGATCGACCAATATTTATATATATATATCGAGTAAACTGGTTGATGTAACCAGATATTAACCAATTTCCATCGATCGAGCAGAATGGAACATAATTGATTCTCCCTCAATCCAATAAAATTATTGAATCAAATGGTCGATCGTACAGGAAAATCGAGTAATGTATGGGCACGATAAAAGAGCAGAATAGAGACACTCACTACAAAGGAATATAGATTTCATTGCCAACACATACTTTGTAGCACAAATTGGAAAATTCTGAGGCACAAAAGCAATACTACCAAAATGAAATCCTTGTTTCCAAGGAGTGAACTTTATTTCCAGTAGCTGATACCCCCTTTCACATGAAAAATCTTTACCTTTTCTTGGATAGATCATCAGGGGAGTCTGTGTGGCTAATATTATGATGAAACCCCTCTCGCAGTGTGATGTCAACCAAGGTCCTGACAGTTTGCTGTCTGTGAACCTCATTGCATTGTGGGAAATCATGGCTTTTTCTAACTGTCAAACAAGCGATATCTCCCTCTGAGCATTGAACTCTCAGCAACGAAAATTCTGTACAGATCACCTGGCAGAACCAGAGATGTCACCACCACCATCGATACATTTCATAAGGTCGATTAGGGAGGGAGAGGAAAGATTTTACAATGGGCAAACACTGACTAAATAATTTATAAATGAATACTGTAAACAATAACCGGTTTTATTCATTATGTTATTTTCACTACAATTCCGCTTTAAAGGGAACCTTAACCCTGGAGGAAAAATAGTTTCACTTACCTGTTGCTTCCCCAAGTCCCCTGCAGCCCTCCTGTGCCCTCGCCGGTCCTCGATTATCCTCCGGTCCCCCGCTGCAGCTTAGTTTCATTTTTGGCTGACTGACAGGCGGCCTCCGGCAATGCATCCTCTTCTTCGCCTTCCCCGCCATCAAGCGCATCATGTGAAGGTGCAAGCGTACTACGCCTGCACATGACACGATTGACAGCGGGGAAGACGAAGAAGTGAACGTGCTGCAAAACTAAACTAAGCCAGGGCGGGGGACTGGAGGACACTTGATAAACTGCGGGTGGGGGGTGGGGGGGTGGGGGAGGGGGGCTTGGGGAAGCCCCCCGGGTTAAAGAAAACCTGAACTGAAAATTAAAAGTCAAAATAAACATACACAAGTCATACTTACCTCCCGTGTAGTCCACTCCTCAGTATCTTTCTCCTGTCCCAGGTCCTGTTTGTTCACGGTGATCAAGGGAATTTTCCGTCCTCCATTTTGAAAACGGCCATTACCCATAACAGCTTTCTGGTCAGCACACAGTTAAACTGGAACATCGCCCACTTGAGCCATAGGGAAAAATGGACATTACCTGGTACATCACTTTTACTCTCAGCTATAACTGACAGCAACTGATATTTTACTGACAGCAACTGATATATTTCAGATCTGACAAAATGTTGTCAGAACTGGAAGGGATTATTGTCAGAAGAAAATGGTGAGCTTCTGAGAGGAACTGATGGCAAGGTAACTATGTAATGTTCATTTGAAGCTACCTCATGCGTTTATTTTAAATATTTTTACTCAGTACAGGTTCTCTTTAAGGTTCACTTTAAATTTGAGAAAAATATACATGGCCTGTTACTAAGTTAAAACCTGGATTTATAGCCTGGTAATTGTGTATTTGCCAGATGGCAGTTGTACCAGAGGGGATTTAGTATGTTATAATGCTGCTTGAATTGGCAATTCATGTCATTACATGCTGTACATATTCTGCACTTGGCTCTCAATCCTAAAAACAAAGGATACGTTAACTTTGAATATGCGACGACCAAAGAACTGCGTATCATCAATTTATACAGTAGAAAGGTCATAGTCAATATCAATAGATATTAAATGTAACTTTACTGATATTACGCTTCTAATGAATCTTCTGGCATGTGAAGACCTATAACAATGTATTGTGAAATCAATATTTCATCAAGACACTGAACTGCTGGATCGCTACTCTACAGAAAAGAGATTTGTGCTTATTGGAATATGGATAATAAAGATGGACACTTCTGTTCATAATATGATGCCGGGACCAGCCATGCATGTTTTTAGCAATTACATTTAAAATTGGTGGCATTTCTAGAAATGAAAAGAGTATCTTTATGGGGGGAGTGAATTGCTTTTACCAATGTGAGATGTGCAATGTGACCAGAAGGTGTCACTGTTTCTCCAGAATGAGAAGTCACATTGGATCTTCCATAATAATGTCAGGAAAGAGTCTCCTGTCCATGGCAGCAAGCCAGATTTTTTTGCATATTACAACAAGCAGGCAAAATATTTGAAACATGACCGGATTATCGTTTATATACCTTATATTTCAGTACCAATCCTGTATTCTGTATATTGGTGTATACCATTGCCTGTATTATTTTGTACACTGATTTTTAACTGATTTGATAATAATTATTTTGGAATTGGATGGCCGATTGGCTGCCAAATCAGAAAATATGTTGTCACCTTTACAGAAAGGGTCGCTAGACTGTCCCACTTTGTTCTGAAGCTTATCAGTTATACACCACAGTGCCGCAAAAGATGTGCATTGAGCAGGATTCAGTGTCTTAAGCATGGAAAACTGCATCCTGTCCTTATATTGAGCTGATCACATAGATGTCTGAATTACTTTGATGTATTTATAATGACAGCTCCAGGCAATGCTGTTTTTGAGTTGGAAGGATTGTGGTTTTTACACAGATGAGATTACTTAAGTGGAGAAATGTAAATAGGATAACTCTATATGCAACAAAGAGTAGAAAACAAGTATTTATTGAGTGTTTTTCTACTTTAATGATAATGGTACCTTCATGTAGTTGTTAACCATAATGAATTTAGTCCTTCCATGCTGCGGTCACAGCCAAACAAAGCAGTTCACATAAAAATCCCAGGAAATTACTGAAGGGTTAAACATCCTAAATTGCTGACATACTTTTCTTGAAAGAGCTGTGACATCAGCAGAACATAAGTCAAAAATAATGACTTTTTGTGATTGATGAAATGGTTAAATTATTAGGCAACAATATGCATTTTGCATATGCTATAGACTTGTCACAGCTGGTACCTATGTTAGTGCTCACCACAGCTAAAATCCTGAGCACACGCACATGCTTCTGTGCAATTTTAAGCAATACATATCAGTCTATAACACTGATGTGTTGCTGGGGGGACCATGAATTGTAGTTATGCCACCGATAGGGACTTCTCTGGTGTATTTTTTGGTGCTTTGTAGAATCTTATGATTGATTAAAGTGCCTACTTTCATCTGAGTAGATTATGGGGATTTCTGTGAATTACAAATGTATAACATCAAACTAATTTCTGATATTTAGATTTAAATGTACTCCCCAATAAGATCACCCCATGTTCAGCAGACTCAGCCTATTCTTCCCGCACCTATGCCAATTCCCTGTAATTCAATTATTCTCTGCTATTTATTTTTGGTTATTCTTCTTTAGCATACCATTAAATAATTTACACATAACTTGAAAATACAATTGCCACAGCTGTAATGTATTGTGTGCCTATTGGGGGCTGTCAGTGGTGTAATTGCTAACAGCAGATGAGATCAGATGTTCAGGCATAACAATTACCGTATCTCTTTTTTATTTACCAGGTATGGACTCACATTATGTTCTGTTCAGAAATATTTCCATATCCATTGTTATTTGGTTCTCAAAGCATGCAATACAACAAATGCCCATCTCGAGTCCCTACTCATTCTTATCAGCTTCCAATAGGATCTAATAGAGAAAGTGAAATACAAAACACTGGTAAATGTTCAAAACTAAAAAGGACACTATTACAAACTTTAATAGACTGTTATTCAACAAATAAAAAGCATTGTGGACCAATGCCTAATGGATTTAGCATTGCATTGCCTAAAAATAGTAGTAGAGACACAGGATCAGGGGGACAGCCAGGCAACTTGCACTGTTTAAAGGGAACCGAGCATCATTTTTAACTCCCAGGTCAGGGTCAGCTTGATAGCAAATTAAAAATGTATGATAAAAAGATGGTTCATTATTAAAAGTATGGTTGGGTTATTGTTTTAAAAAGTTTTTATTCAAGTTTAGGTAAAGAAATGTCGCACAAAGGCAATGTTTTACAACTTCTTTCAAGTAGGCATGTTGTTTTTTTTTTCACATTAACGAGTAGAAGCAATTTAACTGCTCTGTGAAGATTCTTGGAACAAATTAATGTTTCACATTTAATGCACCAAGTTGAATTAAAAAAGGATGTCATTATGTAAAACTGCAGTTAAACAATTTCCACTTCTTAACAAGCCTTAAATATACTACATTCCCTGAAAGAAGAAATGCAGATTAATGGCTGCAAATTACTAACATTAACAGTAATTCCCTTAGTGGGCTTGTTGGATCTTGACCAAATCACTGTCGCCTGAATGTAATCGGAAATTACAAAATTATTTAATGGAGATACCAGGCCCTTTTAGCTCTGACATTCGGTATTGTTTATAAATCCACTACTAGAGGGTTAGGGCTGCTCTTTGACTAGTGCTTCTTCATCTAAAGGAAACCGTAGCACTATGCCAATGGTATTAATTAGACAGTGACATTAATAACTTTACACTTTATATTTGTGAATGGTAATTGTATTGCCGTCTTTTATTTAATGCAAAGAAAAGAACAGGGGTTTCACCCCCAGATGCTGGTCACAGCCCAGCAAGCATTATTATATTAGCATCATTGTTATAGGATATATAGAATATGGAAAACAAAACGAATGCATTTGTCTAATTAATATGGGAAAGACAAATAATTGTTCCCTTAGTAAGTAATACATCATCATTTCTTTCAGGGCCTGATGCTCATTTTGGCCCTCACTCCAAACACAAAATGTTCACAGTTTTATCAGTTATTGGAATAAGGTATCCTTTAGACGGGAGGCTGAACGGCGCCCTTGTCGGGTAGTAACATTATCATAAATAGCTAAGAGGTCTTCTGACCTTCTGCTTTACCTGATTGAGTATGGCTTCTGTTTGCCCTCTTATAAAGAGGCTCTTCAGATAGCATCATAAAGTTAGCTATACATTGAGCGACGATGGGCAGATTTGACCGAGAGACAAATCCCTCTCTGGTCAAATCTGATTAGAGAAAGATCTGTTGGCTGCCCATACACCGCAGGCCGATTCCCAATCAATTTCAGCATGAAATCTTTTGGGAATCAGCCGAGTCTATTGCATCTGCTGATTTGCCGCTGCCCCCATAGTGTATAAATGTGCCCCCCTCGTGTGCATTTAACATTGCCCATCCTATGTCACCCAACAGGTGGTGCCCATCTATCTTCCAGTTCTTCCGCTTCCATTTACACCTCACACACCACCGGCATTTAGCGCGTGGTGCGTGGAAGATCACACATGCACCACGCACTATACGCCAGTGGTGTGTGAGGCACAAATGGAGTAGGAAGAACCAGAAGACTGATGAGTGCCACCCAGTGGGCGACATTACATAGGTAATGTATAAATGTGCACATAGAGGGCACATTTGTACGCTAGGGGGATAAGCGCCGGGGGTTTCATCATATTCGTGGCTTGTCAGGATATCGCTCATCGTTACTGCCGCATGCCCGATGGACCATGACAGCCCGACATCTTGCAGTATATCCGATCAATACATGCAACCAATATCACACCCAAATTGGTTGCATCATCAATCAGGTATGCTCTTGGCGGCACTAATTTTCATCCAATTTAATAACAATTATCGAATCAAATGGTCAATCGGCCACCAAGTTGAGAGAAGTATGGCCACCTTAAGCCTTCTTCAATTTACTGTATTACCTTCTTCTCCTTTATGGGCGCACAGAGATAGGGATAAGTCCCTTGTTCGAATTGCTGGGACAATAGTGCTTTGCAAGGGAGGGGAGGTCAGAGGATTTTCTACACCCTTTTGCAAGAACCCTCCCAATGTTAAGCCATGGTTGTTAGTACTGACCATGGAGTGAGGTGCCATACTCATGAGCTCTGTCCCTCTTTGCCACCCAGCCTGCATGGTGGAAGTGGTGTTAATAAGGCTTGTAGGTAGAAAGAGGACAGACTAAGCTTATTTTTTTCATTAATTAAAAAAAGATTAATATAATACTTATTTAAGCATGCACAGGTGTTTCACACACATTCCACCAATATTTTTGTTTGGAAAAATGCTTAAAGCTTCTCAGCAGGTTTTTAAAACACAGCATCCCCAGCTAATATATGGGGATCATTGCACCCATTGCCAGGAGCACAGCAATTAGGGATAAGAGTGCAACATTTACCAGTTAGATCTCGCAGCAAGTCAGGCTGATTTTGTGTAGCAAATAGTTTTTTCCTGATTTCAGACCAAATTTCACATTTACAATAAGTTGACCAATGGGGAGCCCTGGCGAGTGATTTAAATATTTTATTGGGGCCCTTTATGCAGTGGTATAGTGAGTGCCAGAAGGAGCGGCAAGGAGTGGCAAGGAGCAGTGAGTCCTGGTGGTGTTGTGGCAATTGTCCAAAGGGAAGCAATGGCTGGCGGAAGGAGAATCTGAAATAAAGATATAAGAAGAAAGCAGAAAAAAAGATTAACCTCCCTAGTGGTACCGACGGTTATACACGTCAATACAAAACATGCTGTGAACAATATTGATGTGCATACACGTCAGTACTCTCCTGCACTGTATACTAGACCCTTGCTTGTCACATTTTTAGATTGTAAGCCTCTGGCAGTGGCAGGGCCCTTCTCCCTAATGTATCCAGCTTGATTATGCAATCTTACTGTCAATCACCCCTCTTGTGGACTAGAACAGTCTCTACAGGGTGGGCCATTTATATGGATACACCTTAATAAAATGGGAATGGTTGGTGATATTAACTTCCTGTTTGTGGCACATTAGTATATGTGGGGGGGGGGGGACTTTTCACGATGGGTGGTGATCATGGCAGCCATTTTAAATTCGGCCATTTTGAATCCAACTTTTGTTTTTTCAATAGGAAGAGGGCCATTTGACAAATCATCAACTTATTGGGAATTTCACAAGAAAAACAATGGTATGCTTGGTTTAACGTAACTTTATTCTTTCATGAGTTATTTACTGACCACTTATAAAATAAAGCCGGTAGTAGCCGGCGAAATCGATCGAGGACGCCGTCCTCTCATATGGCGGCGGACCTTCCTGGTGCCTGACTTCCCCATGCTCCAATAGGACATCACCTCCTCTCGGACAAACGCTGCTGACACCTGCAGGAATCCTGTCCGGATGAGTAAGAGCCCATTGGGCAACTTTATGCAATCCATATGCTTTGGCTGACACACATTGCCATCATGCTCTATGGCTGCTGCTGCTTTGTATTCACTGGCTGCTTGATCTGTCTTCAGCTCTAATACGCTTCTCTGCAAAGTACTTTCCATGCCAACAATGCTAATATCTTCCAATCTGTCTGTGTTCATTTGAACTACTTGCATGGACTTTTGCTTCCACCTAACGCTGCACAATCCGGCTCTCTATGCATGTGCAACAGGCATTGTTTGCCAGAGACACAGGAATCTACATGCACATGTCAGTATGGATATCAGGAAGAGCTAAATAAGCAAATAAGCATTTGAGCACATGTGAATATCAATGAGCTGACAATACCTGAGGTGATGCCTGCATGGTTTGCTGAGAGTTGAGGATACCTGCTTTTCCTTGTTTAGGCCTCTCTTTATATTGGAATATCCACGATGAACTCTGGCTATAGTCATGCGGCTAGATTGGACTCTTTTGTTCCTTGATTTTGTTTTTCTTTTTTGATATATTTTTTGATATATTTTTTTTTATTTTTTGTTTATTAAGCTGCGCAGCTTTCAGCCATTATCTACGTGCACTGAGTCCATTGGTTAGATTCTTTCTGCATTAGAGGGCCCTAGGTTCAGTGGGTTTTGGGGCGTGGGTCGTTGGGGATGTGGGATTTTCCGCTGCCATGTATGTTTTTATGCTAATTTTGTATATTGTCTTTTGCAAGTGATGAATAAAGTTTTGTATTTTTACAAATAACATATATTAATATTTTTTGTATTCAATCGGGCCATACCCCTTCCACACAACATCTCATAAGGTCTGTTCCCACTTATAAAATATGTTCAATGTGCTGCCCATTGTGTTGGATTGTCAATGCAACTCTCTTCTCCCACTCTTCACACACTGATAGCAACACCGCAGGAGAAATGCTAGTGCAGCATTTGTGTGAAGAGTGGGAGAAGAGGGTTGCATTGACAATCCAACACAATGGGCAGCACATTGAACACATTGGGCTTGATTCACAAACCAGTGCTAACTGTTAGCACGGGCATGCTAAACACTTAGCACGTGATGTGCAGCTCACTGTCTTTTCCGCTCGCAAGGTCCCACAATTACGGACATTTGCACGAGATAACGCAGACTTTTGCGAGCAACCGGCGGCCGATCAGTGGTCGCTTTATAAATACAATAAATAATAATAATAATAATTTTGGCAAGTTACAGGAAAAAAAAGGTTATGAAAATTAAGTGGATCGCTTTTTGCACAGAAATCCAGGGGAAATTGAACTGCAGGGAGTTTAAAGGAGAAGAAAGAAGTATACAGAAAAAAGTGATGGAAGAAGATAGAAGTATACAGAAGAAGGTGATGTCAGTTGTCAGACGAAAAAGTATACTAAAGAAAGAAGTCACAAATAATGAATGTTTATTTTGTAACCATTTATTCTAAAAAGGTACAGGGTCAAATATGACTCCCTTTACCTTTTCACCTGGCAAGGGGTCGGACATCTAGGTGTCCCCTTAATATTAAAGGGGTCTCTCAGATTCAACTTTAAGCCCCCCCCCGGACAAATCCCCATTTGTGTTGGGGTAGTTACCACCACCTCTAATGCATACAGGTGGGAATGAGTCCCTTGTCCAGGATAGGGACAAGGGCTTTGGGGAGAGGGGACTTTGCTGCCCTTCTCTTCCAGAGCTCTCATATCATGGACCATTTGGGCTAGTATAGCTAGTGCTGAATGCCACGCAGTCCAGGCTGCTTGGTGGACAAGAATTTATAGAGGCTTTGGAAGGAAGACTCCCACACTGTTTTCATGTAGCAAAATGTAAAATAACATGATTTTCCCCAAAAATGTTAAGGCTTTTTTTTTTTTTTTATAAATGTCTTGTCTTGTTCCTACTATTCCCCTTAGCATACCTAACACATTTTTTTGATGATAGCTCATATGGGGGCTTTGCTGTTAGCCAAATAATATGGCACCATTGACTTCAATGTAACTCTGCAAAACTGGCTTGCCAAAATTTTGCAGAACGGTCAGAACATAAATCTCACAAGCATGTCAGCAACATTTTCGCTCATTCTTACCTGCTGCATGTCCAGATATCACTGTTAAGATTATTTGCCAATGTTTTAATGCTCACCATCTCTCTTTTTAAGTCCGTATATATTTTTTATTAGCATACTATTTTTCTCCTAGCTCCTAATACTATGCCTCGTCTCTATAACCCTCAAAGCTCTCATTCCATTAGCACTACTTAAATAAGGTAAAACTAATCAATTATTTCTTACTAGGAGCTGTTGCTAGGGGCATATGTCCAGGCAAAAAGAATTCAACAAAGCAATTAAGTCAAACTGTCATGTAGTATTCATTTGATTGAATTTGGTTTAAAAATGAAGGTCAATGATCAAATTTAATTTGTTTTATCAATTGTAGTTTGATCAGGATAGGCAATTTTTAACACTATGGAGTGCAATGGGAGGGAAGTATGTAGGTACCATGATTGGGAGCAATGTACAATAGACTGTATTGTTGTGTATTGCATCAAGTAGTTCAATGCTTTTAATCTCAAGGAGTATGCCTAGCTTTAGAGTAGTTTAGACTGGTTCTTCTTTAAGAAGGGATTTCTTCTATTGATTATGTTAAGACCTTCTATTCTACATGTAAAACAATCTGTTGATGATGGAAAGACTTTCTATTGATTATGTTAACACTTTCTATCATACATATAAAACTTTCTATTGACCCTGTAAAACCTTCTGTTGACCTGCTTGTGCGCACTGATATTATCCTTAAACTGTGTTTAAGCCTGAGCGTTCCCTCTTCAAACAAATCATCTGACTTTGTGAAATCCAGCTTTGAGGAGTTGTGCTACTTAAATTAACCTTTTATTTTATTTAAGAGTGTTACTTTCAGAAAGCAGAAATCTACATGAAAGACGACAAGCATGAAATGGCTTGACACTTTTGTTAACTACCTAAAGACCAAGTGCCCTGTTCAGTGTTCATGACTGTAGGTGCTAGATTGCCAAATACAAATTTGCAGGAAATTGGCCCCAGCCAGTCTTGCTTAGTGAGATTCCTGTGAAATTGGCAGTCAAGTTTGCCATGTGGCCGCTTTAGACGAGAATGAGGTTTTAGGAGGATTTTCCATAAATTATACCTTATCAATGTTAGCGTGATCTTTCATTAAATTTTAGGCATTCATATTGAAAGATAGATGTGATTCAGCAATTGTCTTCCTTCGATTCTCAATTGTTTCACTTTGATTTATGATAGTTTTGTCTTATCAGATGTACCAGTTTTGTGAAGCTGATCTGTGATATTCCTGTAGACTGTTTGGAAGTTTGCTTAAAGTCTGGTTAACTTTCTCAGCTACGATTTTGCTCATCCCTTCATGACTCTCAATCGTCTGGCCAAAATTCCTAGATATGGTGCTCACACCTGCCCAGCTTCTGGCTTCAACCCTGTGCAAACACTTTAGAACCTAAAGTTACTCCTACAGTGGGTTCCAAAGCTATAAGAACATTCAGTAGGTGCTGTTGACGTCAACTGAACAATGTGATCATCATGTGATTTTCCTGATCACATGGGCAAGGAAAGTAGAGATGCTTTTGCAGGTCTGCTCTCGCCTCAGTACCCTGCAGTATTAAGAGAGAACATACTACTGGCAAGTGACAACAGTATGTGTCACTATGTGAAAACAAACAAATAAGTGAAAACTTCCACAATTTAACCCTTTTTTTTAAAGATGTGAATAAGTAGATAATGCAATATTATTTTATATTAATAGAAAATAGTAATTATATCATATATAATGTAATGATTATTGAACCACTATCACATTAATAAAAATAGGGCAATACTAGTCATAATGACTATAATAACTATATTATTTTTATTATTAACTATCCTTTTAAATTATTTTTGAAACCTTTGATTGTAGAAGGTATCATACTAGAGCTAAAAAGGTGCAGTGCTTGAAGATTTTTTTTTCTGAGGGATGGAAGCTCTATGTACTGAACAACCTGTAATAATGGCCACGCTTAAAGCAAATCTGAAGTGAAAATAAACTTATGATACAATGATTTGTGTGTGTAGTACAGATAACAAATAGATCATTAGTAGCAACAACAAAACGTTGCATGATATTGTCCAGTAGAGCAAGAGTTAAAACACTTCAGTTGTTATCTATGCAAAAGAGCTTTTGCAGAGTTACTGGTTGACCTCAGTCCTGTTTTCTAAATAGCTTAAACAGCCAAGAAACAGTGAGAGATACTGTATCCTGAGGTAAGGTTTTACTGCAATAGTAGTAGAGTTCAAAGTGTCATTATTAAGACAGAGGCCCATATGCAATTAACTTTTACTCCTGAGTTATCTACTAGGAGATCATTTTTATATTATCTTTAAAATCATTTTCAGCATTTTACATATGAAAAGCAACCCAAAAGGTGGTAAAAAAGTACTTTCAAAATTATTTTGAGTGTTTTCTCACTTGCTGGTGGTTTAAAAGGCAATTTGGCCCATATGCAATTCACTTTTTCTCCCAAGTTTTATCCTAGGTGATATGTTCACAACTGGTCATAAAATGCTATTTAAGCCACCAGCAAGCAAGAAAATACTCAAAATAAATTTGATAGCACTTTTTCACCAACTTTTGGGTACTTTTTCAATTGTAAAATGCTGAAAAATTAGTTTAACCTTTTGGGTACCACGTGTAGTAAATCCTACGTCGCACTTGTGGCTACCTGAGACTGATGTGGCATAGGATTTATGCCACCTACCATTTCCACTCCCAACGCAATCGTTGATTAGATGAGAGATTAAGCTGTCATATGTCAGCTGGCATCTCCCCTGAGTGATCAGGAGCTATCACTATTGGCTCCTGATTACGTGATCACTATGATTACCGGGGATCGTGGTGATCACTATTGGCAACGACAGTCTGAGGGGAAGAAGAGGACAGGGACTCACCTTTCTAACGTTCCCCCAGCGATCATTGCTCCCCTCCACTCTGGATGTCATCAAGCTGCAACCCGGAACTTAATGGCAGTGCGGGCAAGGATGCCGGCCAGAGCGGAGGGGGCTAGAGCTGCTCATCGCTGGAGCCTGGGAGGGGAGTAAAGGCTTCTGGCAATACGGGGGACACCAGGCTACACTGGGGACACCATGCATAGCTAGCTATACTGGGGATCCGGCTGCCTGATCCCCCCCCAAATGCGCCCCCCTCCCCTCGCATGTAAAATGGCCTGGTCCTTAAGGGGGGTTAGGGAGCCGGGGCCATATGCAATTCACTTTTTCTCCTGAGTTGTCTCCTAGGAGATAATTTTTCATCTTCAATTTAAAATAACTTTCAAGCACTTTTCAACTGAAAAAGTGCCATAAAGTAGGTGAAAAAGAAGTATCAACATTATTTTGACCATTTTCTTGCTTTCTAGTGCCTTAAAAGGCATTTTGTTGACAAGTTTAAAATTTTCACCTTGGAGAAAACTCAGGAGAAAAAGTGAATTGCATATGGGTCCCGGTCCCCAAAAGGTTAAAGAGAAGATAAAAATGATCTCCTAGGTGATAACTCCTTCTCAGTGGCTTATCAGTGCACTCCACGAACCCAAAACCCCCAACTGAACCGCAATGCAAGTTTGCTGGCTGACCCAGTTTTCACTTCCCTCCTACTTCCTCTGCCCAGCGTAGATAGCCACAGGTGACTCTTAGTATTAGGTAAAAAAAAGTACCCAATATTAAGTGGCTTGAGGTGCCCCCAAATATTAGGTAGCTAGAGATGCCCCCAGCTGAAAGGCGATTTTGTCAGTGGAATGCAGAAAGGCGGGTGAGTAACCTGTCATGCTCTGCTCTGGACCCTGTAGGTAGGGGGGGCGAGCCGCCTTTCAATGATCAGGCATCTGTAGGCACGTGCCTACAGTGCCTTATGGAAAATCCAGCCCTGACTAGCATATACAACCCTTCCAAGTGAATGGAGATGCTTCCCTTCAGTCACATACCATCTCTCTTTATATAATAATAATAATAATAATAATAATAAAACAAATTGTTTGCACATACATTTTTATAACCTCCAGTTTTTATTTTTGATGCGCATATATTGCATAAACTGCTGGTCCCCAGGCAACACCTTTTGATCCACATCTGTCCTAGTGAAAGGTGTACAACATGTCAAAACCTTAGAAGGCTGGCAATGCATTATTTAAAGGAAAGAACTCTAACGTAATGGTCATTCAAGCAAAATCAATTATTCTAATCTGACCGGTCTCAGATTACAAATTGGTGTCAGCAACCTTTGACTGCCTAGATTAATTTATTCCAAATAATGGTTTCAAAGTGTCAAAATAGTTCACCATCTCTATGGTTTATTTATGGTGTTTATTTGCTTTGTTTATAGTGATTAAGGTCATGTTGTAATTGAGTTGGCAAACAGTGTAAAATAGTTCACACTTATTAGATGATGTGCTTTACCACATTTGTCAGAGGAGCCAGTAGTGGAAAGGAGATTATAGTTAATGTGATTTGCAGGGGTGTCGTTTTATTGCTGCCCTCAGCTGGATTGTAATGGCAGTGGTTGTCTATCCTATAGGGAAAACAGCAATTAAAAATTTGAATCAGTTGCACAGGTTTACCACATCTGCAATATACTCGTCCCTTTGCTATTAAATTAGTGAGCCATCTGGTTATGTGCTTCATGCATTTAGGACAAAAGGCTTGTGTATGCATTAAAGTGGAATATAACCCAGCATTTCATGTTTGCTCTAAAACATTATTTACAGCATATTATATGCAACCAGCATTTATTTTTTACTAGACCAGCATTTGAAGGGTTACACACAGAGCTTGAAAGTTCAGTGCATTGAAATCTGGACGCATCCGAACTTTAGAGAATGTTATCTTGTGTTTACTTAAATGTATCAAGTGAGAAATGTGACACATTCTCTGACTGTGCAGGAGCTGGTGGAGACAGAGAGTCACTGAAAGCATGTCTGCCTGCAATACAGCAATGAATAAAAGCAGTTATTAATAAAATGCAAAGTCAGCTCACAAAGCAAAAAACTGTACTTTCAGGAACCTATAACTTCTAAATGAATAATAATACTTATACACAAATGCAAATATGATAACCGTATGGCATATAAAAAGTAGGAAAACATGTTTTTATGAATATTATGTCAGGGTTTTAAACCGCTTTAATATTATTACAAAAGCAAATATCATCCTTTACATTTGCATGCTTTTATTTGCATGTATGATTTCACTGTGTTTTTTTATCTTTCTCGCTAGGGCTTGTTTACTGAAGATAATGATCATCGTAAACTCATGAGAGCAACAAATTAAAAAAATAGCTTTCACCAAATCCAGTTAAAAAATGTAATCACATGGTTATTGCAAAATAACCAGATAGCTCATGGTGACCCAGATCCCCTAGGAATGTATTAGGGGCTAAAGAGACCAGCTTGCACACGTGCAGTAGCATGGACCTGATCGGGCTCAACTTGTGCAGGTACAAGCTGACAACAAATTATTGGCAACAATTTTCAGCTGGATCCAGTGGAGGAATGGCAAGGAGGCATGAGAAGAGGGAAGCCTTTCGATTATCCAGAGGCTTCTGTCTACCTAGGTAACTACCGAAATTGTGCACTTTTTTCCCTACAAGTTTCCTTTAAAGAGATACTGAAGCGAAAAAAAAATTATGATATAATGAATTGTATGTGTAGTACGGATAATTACTAGAACATTAGTAGCAAAGAAAATAATCTCATTTTTTTTTCCAGTGATATAGTTTTTTGTTTTATAACATTGCATCATTCCTTAATTTTTGCAGTTTACACACTACTCAGCATTCTAAATGATTTTACAGAGCAGGCTAGTGAACTTTTGAACTGTTCTCTGCAGAAAAAAAAACAAATACAGTACCAGACACTTGAGATACACTTGAGATAATAAACTTCAGAAGATGTGAAGCTCAATGGCTCTTTTGCATAGATAACAACTGGAGTTTCTTAACTCTTCTTGTACTGGAAACAATATTAGACTTACATCTCTGCTCCTAATGTTTTATTTCTTAGCTGTACTACACATACAAATCGTTACATTATTATTTTTTTTCGCTTCAGTGTCTCTTTAAGTGAGTAATTGTGATTCTCCCATGCTGCATCACTCCCAAATATGAAAAGCATCTCTTTATGCCCCTGAAAGCCAGGAACACATCTAGAATAGAGCCACACCAATTTTACAGAACCACACCAATCCAATATGCATATGGATGTTTTAATTGTAATCCATTATGCACTAATTAGTTAATTAATTACCAAACTAGTACTTGTTTGCCGTCACCAAATTGTATTAGCCAATGCTGGTGCTAAAAATGTTTTTATTACAATGGGAAGCAGTCAATGCTGTGTACTGTATTGACTTTAATATTCATATTTTCTTTAAGCCCCTTACATGCTGCCAGAAAAATAATATTCATATATCAATACAGTACTGTAAAAAAGTTAGTATAACTATGGAAGTGTTTAACTACTTCCGGATTCTCGGAGCGTATATACACGCCCCTGAATCCTGAAGTGTATTCCATGGAAACGGCCGCTCGTATGAGCGGCCGTTCCATGTCAGCTCACGGAGGGTGTCTCCGTGAACACCCTGCGAGCCGATCGGCGGCTCGCAGGGTAAATGTAAACACATGGGGAAGATCTTCCCCGGTGTTTACATGTATACGGCGCTGCTGCGCAGCAGCGCCGTAGAGGAGATCGGTGATCCCCGGCCTCTGATTGGCCGGGGATCACCGGCATCTGATAGGCTAAAGCCTATCCCATCAGGCGCAGGACGGAAATCCGTCCTGCGCCGCTCACAGGGGGAGGGAGAGGGAGGGAAGGGGAAGGAGGCCAGGAAGCGCTGCGGAGGGGGGCTTTGAAGAGCCCCCCCCCCGCAAGCGCAAGCAGCGGGCGGTGATCAGACCCCCCCCAGCAGGACATCCCCCTAGTGGGGAAAAAAGGGGGGAAGTCTGATCGGCCTGGCTGCTAGCTGATCGGTGCTGCGGGCTGGAGAGCCCACGCAGCACCGATCAGCACAAAATAGCGTGGTAGGGAAGTGGTTAATGTGTTATGTTTCAAAATACAGATGTCTTAAAGATGAATTTTTACCCTGGATTGAGCTTCATCACAATCAGCAGCTGATACCCTCTTTCTAATCAGAAATATTTACCTTTTCTCGAATAGATCATCAAGGGCATCTGTATGGCTGATATTGTGTGAGTGATGTCATGACCATGGTCCTGACAGTTTGCTGTCTGTGAACCTTGCACTGTGGGAAATAATGGCTTTTTCCAACTGCCAAGCAAGCAGTATCTCCCTCTGTGCATAGATAGAACTCTTAGTAACAAACATTCCATACAGATTACCTGCAGGACTAAAGATGTCACAACCTCTCAACAATGCCTCAGGCAGCAAAAATTCTAGAACCGACCCTGGACACAATCGTACATGGGATTGTTTTGTCATTGTAACTGGATTGTAACAAATATCATATGCTGTTTTCATTTTGGAGACCATTGTGTAATGTAAATAAGCATAAATGCCATTTTTGAATTTGGAAAAATTGGAATCCTTACATTAATCAGTCATTAAAATATCTAAAATTAGAATCAGTTGTTTCAGGTAAGATTAAAATGGGGGAGCCTATTTTATTTAAACTTCAGACAACTGGGGAGCCTATTTATAAAATAAATTCAAAAATGTAAACAGTTACGGCACATTTTAAGGCCACGTTGACAGTGACCATTGTGTTGTGTGTTCCCTGTGAAAGTAGGAAACTGTGAAGCATACATTTAAGCATGTGTACAGTGAAGCATACATTCAATGAAAACTATGATTCACTTTTTTTTCTACTAACCTACATGTTTGGTGGTAATGCACTGTATGCAGTGTGTTATGATGCTGCAACTTGTTATACCTCAACGCACGTGCTGCACTGTAAATGTCACATAGGTGGTACATTGCAGTGTGGTAAATCACATTAAAAGTGGCCATTATGCCACACTGCATCACACCACTGTGAAAATGGCCTTAACCTCTTGAGGACTGCAGGGCTAAACCCCCCTAGTGACCAGGCATTTTTTAGCTAAAATGGCCACTGCAGCTTTAAGGCCAAGCTGCAGGGCCGCATAACTCAGCACACAAGTGATTCCCCCCCCCTTTTCTCCCCACCAACAGAGCTCTCTGTTGGTGGGGTCTGATCGCTCCCCCCATGTTTATTTTTTTTTTAATAAATATTATTGTTTTTTTTTTTTTTAAAAAAAACCCTGTTTCTTTAACTCCCTTCCCTCCCTCCCTCCCTCCCCACAGCCGGCCAAATATGGCGATCGGCTGTCATAGGCTTCTGCCTATGAGAGCCGATCGCTCTCTTGTCCCCCATGGGGACAGCCGTGTCACACGGCTGTCCCCAGTGCAGCGCTGCTGCTGATCGCAGCGCTGCACAAAGTAAATAGACGGCGATCACGCCGTCTACCGGTCTCCCGAGCGGCAATAGCCGCTCGGAGACTGAAGGCGGGGCGGAGCTCCGCCCCCCAAGCAGGAGATGCGCGCGCAGCCTGCGCGCGATCTCCTGCAAAACAGAGCCCCAGGACTTTACGCCAATTGGCGTTAGGCGGTCCTGGGGCTGCCGCCGCGGCCACGCCTACTGGCGTGACGCGGTCGGCAAGAAGTTAAAGGGACACTTGAGCCAAGAAAAAAAATGAGTTTTACTCACCTGGAGCCCCCTGCAGCAGTCCTGTGCCGAAACAGCCACTCACTAATCCTCTGGTCCCCCGCTGCCAGCTAGTTTCATTTTTGTCGACAGGCCCGTCAGGATTGGCCACGCTTAGCTTTTTCCGCATTCCTGACTGTAATTATTGTGCGCACAAAAATACGCGTTGCTGCATTACGCACGCATAGATATGCGGCAACGCGTATTTTTGTATGCGTTGCGGCCCGCAATAGCGCCTATTGCGGTCGGGAATGCGGAAAAAGCTAAGCGTGGCCAGTCCTGACGGGCCTGTAGGTGAAAACAAGACTAGCTGGCAGCAGGGGACCAGAGGATTAGTGAGTGGCTGCGAGGGCACAGGACTGCTGCAGGGGGCTGGTAGAAGCCCCAGGTGAGTAAAACTCATTTTTTTTTCCTGACTTAAGGTTCACTTTAATGTCAAAGTTGTTAGGCACATTGTTTTAAGGTGTGGAAGGCACAAAACTAATCCCATCTCACATCCTTATTCCTTACTAGTGTGAGCACAAGTCCTGTACACTAGCCACAGCCATAAATTATGCTCCTTGTCTCATCAAGAGAATGTGAATAGAATCTGTCTCTCTCGTCAGGACAGTGAGGTTAGGTGCACATGTAGCAGAAACGCAAGTGTTGCGGAAAACGCTGCATTTTTGCCGCTAATGGAAGTCTATGGGCCGCATAAAAAACGCATATATGAAACGCATATACGTTTTGTATCTGTGCTTTTTAGAAATGCTGGTTTTGTTGCATACTATTCAAAAATGCATAAAAAACACACATAATGAAAGTCAATGGGAATGCAATGTATTGCGTTTTGTATGCGTTTTTCATGCCTTTTTATATGCGTTTTTTTTTTAAATTGTTTTATGATGTATTTCCGCCTCCTGTTGTCTTCCTATTGATTTGCATAAAACACAATATAGAAACGCATTGAAAACGCAGGCAAAACGTAAATGATATTTGTATATGTGAAGTTTAAACGCATACAAACGCACGCAAAACGCTACAAAAACACATATGCGGGAAAAAAACAGAAACGCACTAAAAACGCACTAAAAATGCACACAAAAATACCCGCACATGACAAAAAATGGGACCTTTCACGCTCTGTTATGTGTGCACCCAGCCTGAAGGTAGCCATACATCTAGCCATGTATGGGTACATTGGTACATTCTACCGAGAGACAAATCTATCTCTAATCAAATCTCATAAGAGAGAGATCTATCAGCTGCACATACACCACATGCCGATTCCCCATCAATTGCAGCATGAAATCTCTTGGGAATCAGCCTTGTGCGTCGCATCTGTCTGGGCCCCCTAATGAAAAATGTCCCCCATGCCCAGTGCAAGGTATACATTACCTTTCCGCCCCCTCTGCTAGTCTCTGCAGGCTCCGGGCGCACTCTGCTCGTCATACACATGTTAAGGTGAACAGTGGGTATAAGAGGAAAATTATCTGCAGTAGCGATTGCAGATAATGGAAGAGGAACCGTGAATGGCCAAAAGAGGTGGTTTATTGGGCAAATAGATGGCGCGTTTCTCAGAGGTACGTCCTCTGTTTCATCAGGTTATAAAACAGTCACTACGGTTTTGTCACGCCACCGTGTGACACCTACCTCTCCTGAAAGGCTAGAAACATCCCTGGTCCTGTGTGACCTAAACACTCCAGTTAACAGAGACTGTATTGCCTATATTGCAGGATTGAGGGGTGGCTGCAGCCTTCTACCTCACACATCCAGTGATCTGTTTTTGCAAAAACCTGATCATGATAGTTGTGGAGTGCACAGCTTGAAGAAGCTGCAGGCACTTTTTCATTGCTAAACATTTTGATGCAATAGGATTTTATGGTTGTATGCTTTAAGACCAACTATATTGTGCGGGCAACAGGAAATGTGGGTGCCCTCAGCTAATAAACAATTAAGGTGCCCCATAGGCACTAATGCAAATATTATTAATACGGCACCCAAAGCAGAAAATTGGGTGCCCGATAAATATGGTTTCCAACATTAGCACATTACTTTTTGAAATATGTTTTCATTTTGAAACTTGCAACAGTATAGATTTTTCAATATTATCTCATTTGTATGTACAAACATTTTATTATTTGTATGTACACATTTTATGTTTGTAAGAGTGCTTGTGCAGGGGGGAATGGTTAGGGTTAGGCGTCAGGAAGGCTGTTTGTGAAGAGGGGGTGGGTGATGGTTAGGCACCACCAAGGGGGGAAGGTCTTATGGTTAGGCACCTCCAGTGGGGGTCTTAGGCTTAGGCACCACCATGGGGATCTTAGGGTTAGGCACCACCCTAAGACCCCCATGGTGGGGGTGGGTATGGTTAGGGTTAGGCACCACCAAGGGGGTAAGGTCTTATGGTTAGGCACCTCCAGTGGGGGTCTTAGGGTTAGGCACCACCAGGGGGTTAGGGTTAGGCATCGGTAGTGGAGGGTTCTGTGTGAGAGTAGGGTTAGGTTACGCTGTAGTAAAATATCAGTAAGAATCTACTGTTTTATTATCCTTAGTAACAATTTTCATTCGTCAAAATTATTACGATAATATATACCATCTACACTTTAGAAATGAAGAATAATGGTAGTTATTAACAACATTTTAATTAACAAAATGGATATTAACAATATTTTTATTAATGAAACCCTGCGCCCATTTTTTCTTGGCCCCCTTTTTTATGAACGCACCCAAATTTCCTGCTACCAACTCAGTTTGTATTCAAATCAGTTTATATTTAAGTTTATATAGTGTGTCCTGCTTCAACAGTGTGCTCATTTTTACCACTGCAACTCTATGTAATTTCAGGCATATAATTGTAAAATCTCTATGAAGATCCGTGTGCAGGGCTGGATTTACCATAAGGCACTGTAGGCACGTGCCTACAGGCGCCTGATGATGGAAAGGCAGCTCACTTCCCTCCTCAAGTGGCTCCCTCCTTCCTTTCCTATACAGAGTTCTGAGCAGAGCGTAAATGAGAGATTACACACCTGGCTCTCGGCATTCCACTGAAGAGATCTCCCTTTAGTCAGGGGCACCTCTAGTTACTTACTGATGGACACCTGTAGCTACCTACACTGGCCAGGAAAAGTAGGGGAGAAGTGACAATTGGGCCAGCCAGCACACTTGCAGTGCAGTTCGGAGGGGGTTTGTAGGTCCACGGAGGGCGAAGTGTAAGGTGCCAGGATATCTGTGCCTATAGGCTCCTGTGATGTAAATCTGGGCCTGGGCCGAGAATGTTATAGCTAACTGCTACTCATACAATGAAAGAGTAAGTCTGACTGCAGAGAGAATAAACAAACAGTAGGAGTCCAGAGGGCTACGTCATTGACCGCAATTTCGTTGACATCTAGTTTCCCCTGAGTAAACTTCAGCTGTAATTGCTGCTGAATGTATGAATGATAAGCTGACATATTACAAAAAAATGAAAGCAGATTGGATTTCATTTTCTTTATTCACAGCTAAAGATGCACTCATAGAAAACCTCTTTCACAGCCAAACTGCTACTTTGCTTGAAACAAAATCAAATCCTAATGTTGCCAATTTTATTTCTGTTTTATCTAAGTCAGTATGATTGTTACATTTGCAGCATATAAAGCCTCCTTACTTAGAAGCAGAAACTGGTGTGCCGGAAATAGTATGCCAGCATCATCAGCCCAATACTTCACAATACATTTTGGCTGTTTTATTATGTTGATGTAAAGTTCATTTTTGGATGGCTTAAAGTGTGTTCTGATATAGAAGCTGCACCCAAAATAAACACAACCACCATTAAGGCCTTGCTTATACTATGCATGTAGCGCCCTTTAATGTCGTAACATGCAAACCATCAGTCACAGCCACAACGCAACCATCAGTCACAATGCATGAATAATTTGAAGACTCCAATCAATTAAAACAGGCTGTGCACGATTTCAAGTGTGTAATCCAGGAATGCACTGTAGACAGTATCATAGGATATGAGAATCATTGACAATGTATAAATGGTAACTTGCACATGAAGTTGTATGGCAGTTTGTTTGTGTGCACTAACACATGGGGATCGTTTTTCATCTTCATTTTTTCTCCAAAGAGGTAATTTTTAATCTTCCGTTTGAAATGCAGCTGAAAAAAACGCCAAAAAGGAGGTGAAAAAGTACTGACAAAATTATTCTGGGTGTTATCTTGCTTGCTGGTGGCTATAAAAGGTATTTCATTTATAAGAAGAAAATATCACCGAGCAGAACATTTTGGAGAAATAATTAATTGGATCTGATTCAATTAAAGAGTACCTACATTATAAATTACAGTTAGCTTTAAACCTAATAAGTTGCCAAGATATATAAAATCACCCATGATAAAGTGTGATTTTCTCACCCCCAGGGTCCATATTCCACATATAATCTTGAAATCCCCGCCCCCAGTGTGAAATTGGGCCCAGGGCAGTTTTTTCTTTCCAAACTATAGGTGCAAGGGATATTGGGAGATTGATGTCATAACTCCACCCCTCATGTCCATTTGATCTAATCTAGGCAGACAGACAGACATCTGAAATAAGAATGATAGCAAACAGACATGATAAGATAGGCTCCTGCAGTTTCCCTGTCTTTTCTCTGTGCTACAGTTTGTGAAAAGAGAAGTAATTTGATCCAAGCAGGCATAGAGCAGGGGAGGGAGGGGCAGGGGAGTTAACCAGGCTGAAGAGGAGGGCACAATGCTTTCAGCTTCAGGAGGAATAAGGAGGTGCTACATACAGATATAAATGTGAGTCTGTTCTATCAAATTGATGTACCAGATGTAAATTTTATAGGTTCATCTAACTGTACACAGTGCCTAGACTATATATATGTATTGCCATTCAGACCTTTTTTGGCTGGAGGTAGTCTTTAACTTTTTCTCCAAAGTTTTCTCCTAGGAAATAATTTCCCATCTTCTGTTTTAAATAAGTTTTGCCCTCTGCAATTGAAAAAGTACCAAACAGTAGGTCAGCCATGTTTCTAGGGGCGGACTAGGCGGACGACCACCCTGGGTGCTGTGAAGGAGTGGAGTGCAGAGATGGAGAGGGACTCAGCCGTGGGGAAGGAAGTCTAACTTCTCCCTCCCTCTCCCTGGGCCCCCCTACTTGCTCCCCCCTCTTGGCAGAGTAAGGGCAGCGGGAAGCGTCGTTTGAGTAACTCGCCTCCCTTCCCACTCCAAGCGCTGATCACTTGCCGTTGGTCTCATCCACCTGCATAGCCGCTTATACATTCTCTACTTCCTGATTAGCAGGTAGTAGAGAGTGTATAAGCGGCTATGCAGACAGAGGAGACCAGCAGCAAGTGATTGGCGATTGGAGCAGGAAGGGGAGTGAGTTGCTCATAAGAGGCTTCCCGCTGCGCTTACTCTGCCAAGAGGGGGGAGCATGGTGGGGGGCTGAGTAGAGGGAGGGAGAAGTCGGGCTCCCCTACCTGCGGGTGAGTCCCAGTGTGGCTGTGGTTTCCCCCCTTCATCACCTAATGGGGGGGGGGGTGGAACCTATACCTAGCTAACCTATACTGGCTGCACCTATACCTAGCTACCTATACTGGGAGCACCTATACCTAGCTAATCTATACTGGCAGCACCTATACCTAGCTACCTATACTGAAGGCACCAATGCCTAGCTACCTATACTGGCAGCACCTATACCTAGCTACCTATACTGAAGGCACCTATACCTAGCTAACTTATACTAAAGTCACCTATACCTAACTACCTATACTGAAGGCACCTATACCTAGCTACCTATACTGAAGGCACCTATACCTAGCTACCTATACTGGGAGCACCTATACCTAGCTAATCTATACTGGCAGCACCTATACCTAGCTACCTATACTGAAGGCGCCATTGCCTAGTTACCTATACTGAAGGCACCTTTAACTACTAGTCAGAAAAATGTGAAGATCCTGGAGCATCAGAAATCATTGAATGGTGTTGCCATTATATACCAAAAAATGTAATAATTCTTAGTGCACATGAATACTGCTGAAAGCCACACTTTAGTACCAAACAAGTGGACAGGGTCAGTGGAAGTTCAATCACTACTTGCATTTACAACACATTTCATGTGACTCAGATACTTCCTATTTCCAGCTTTGGAAAGAGGAAGCATCGGACTCACATGAAACGCACTGGGAATTGGAAGTAATGAACACCCACTGACCCTGTCCGCATGTTCAGTACTGAAATGGTACATTTCAGAGGCAGAACTTGGCCTCGATTCACAAAGCGGTGCTAACCTAGTTGGGCAAACTAGGGTGCTAAGTAGTTTGCATGCCCAAAGCTAGTACCGATGGCGTGCTGCGCAGCGCGCCAAAAATGTTATGCAGTGCGCCGTTAACGTTGCACCGTTCGCGCGGAAATTCGCCTTTTTGCGTGGAACGTTGCATAGGCGAAGGCGTATTACCACACCTACAGTGCGACGTTAATGGCGAACAGTAATTGTTTGCATGCGTCTTAGCGTGTGTACAAGCTCTTTAGGCGTGCTGAGGGGCTTTTCACAGGCATGCTAACACTTAGCACCACTTTGTGAATCAAGCCCCTTGGATTCAAGTGCTTATCAAATTAGGGTAAATTAGGCTTGTATTAAGTCTGTCCCTTTATCAAAAATCTGGAAAGGGATATGGAAGCTTGAGCTCTCAGTTTCATGTCCAGTATAGCAGTGTACAGAATACATATGAGGGGCTGAACTTGATTCTACATAACTGTAAGCTGATCATCATGATTGTAATGTTAGCTGACTGTTTTGCTTATGCATGGAAAACACTCTATTTTCAGACTTTTGTTAGTTTTCAGTTTGAACATGGAGAAGTGCTCAATACTTATAATTAAATTTCTGACTTCTGATGACTGCATAAAATATTTTACCCAAGAGCTGCACAGACTGGATATTATGAATAATCATTATGTGACAGCAATTACATTACATTACATAGCTTGCCTTTGAGGACAGCTTAAAGATATTACAATTAAATTGCAGGAGAAGAATAGAATGAAATCATTAATGTGGCTCCATCAGAATTATACAAAATGGCAAAGTAAATATTTTTTTACTTTCAGCAGTATTTATTAAGGCTTTAAAGGGAACCTTAACTGTACGGGGGGTAAAGAGTTTCACTTACCTGGGGTTATTACCAGCCCCCTGCAGTAGTCCTGTGCCCTCGGAGCCGCTCTGGAATCCTCCGGTCCCCCGCTGTCACTTAGTTTTGTTTTTGACGACTCACCAGTCGGCCGGCCTCCATGCGTATTATTGGACGCATACCCTACTGCAATTAGCGCTAAAATACGCGTTGCCGCATATCTACGTGTGCGGAATGCGGCGACGCGTATTTTTGTACGCTTTGCGGTCCGCAACAGCGCTAATTGCAGTAGGGAATGTGTCCAATAATACGCATGGCGGCCGGCCGACTGGTGAGTCGTCAAAAACGAAACTAAGTGACAGCGGGGGACCGGAGGATTCCAGAGCGGTTCCGAGGACACAGGACTGCTGCAGGGGGCTGGTAATAGCCCCAGGTAAGTGAAACTCTTTACCCCCCATTCAGTTAAGGTTCCCTTTAAATGTACAGTAGAAAAAAGCACAAATGAGGAACCACTGAAGATGAATGAAGTGTAGCTTAAGTTATAAAACTGGAACTATACATATTTCAGTGTGGCCAGGTTAGCCTATTTTTAGATGTAATTGCTTTCATTAGACCTTAACCACTTGAGGACCTAGCAGTAGGAGAACAGAGGCGCCAGCAGGATAAAAGCGGATAAAAACTTTAAAATTTGCTGGGAGGAAGTGGTGGACTTACCTCCATAAAGAAGACACGAAAGACTGTCTGAATAGTAGCAATCACATTTATTAAATAGTACCCCAAAAAAGCACTTTTTGGGGTACTATTTAATAAATGTGATTGCTACTATTCAGACAGTCTTTCGTGTCTGCTTTATGGAGGTAAGTCCACCACTTCCTCCCAGCAAATTTTAAAGTTTTTATCCGCTTTTATCCTGCTGGCGCCTCTGTTCTCCTACTGCTATACCGTGTCCACCCCTGGTGGAGGGGTGATCTACCCCCTTTCGCATCTACAGAGAGCGACTTCTTATCCCTGAGTGAGGACAGGTCTAATCCCCTCACCTGCCTATACAGGGGTTGCCTTTGTGGTAACCCATGTTTGTGAGTATAATTTTCTCACGATAACCTTTATTTCATTTATGCTTAACATACTACACTATATTGGGCTCTCGATTTCTGTACACTTGAGGACCTAGGGCTTTACCCCCCTTAAAGTGACTCTGTTACAAAAATTACAACGTTTTTTCTACCATCCTACAAGTTCCTAAACCTATTCTAATCTGTTCTGGCTCACTGCAGCACTTTGTACTATCACGGTCTCTGTAATAAATCAATGTATCTTTCCCCTGTCAGACTTGTCGGCCTGTGTCTGGAAGGCTGCCAACTCTTCCGTGCTGGTCTGTTCCTCTATGCACACTCCAGTGTGTGTTTTATTTACATAAGCCAGCAGCGTCTCTGCTATCTTATCAGTGATAGAAGAGAGCTGGATAAAAATCCTCCTCTGTTAGGCTGTGAAAGTAGCTGGCTGACACATACTGAGGAATTACAAACACAGGCACAGGCAGAGCTGTCTGCAGGAAGCCTGTAATGTTCAGTGCATGAGAGAAGAAGGGGACAGAAGGTAAACACACAAATGATCTTTTGAGATTCAAAAGGAAAGCTGTATACAGCCTGCTTGTGTATGGATGTATTTTCTATGTGTGGACATATTGTACATCAATCTACTTCCTGTTTTGGTGGCCATTTTGTTTGTTTATAAACAAACTTTTTAAAACTGTGTTTGACTACTTTTAATGCGGCGGGGAGCGGCGAAATTGTGACAGAGGGTAATAGGAGATGTCCCCTAACACACTGGTATGTTTACTTTTGTACGATTTTAACAATACAGATTCTCTTTAAGGACCGGCCACTTTATTTCCATTCAGACCACTGCAGCTTTCACGGTTTATTGCTCGCTCATACAACCTACCACCTAAATGAATTTTGGCTCCTTTTCTTGTCACTAATAAAGCTTTCTTTTGGTGCTATTTGATTGCTCATGCGATTTTTACTTTTTATTATATTCATCAAAAAAGACATGAATTTTGGCAAAAAAATGATTTTTTTAACTTTCTGTGCTGACATTTTTCAAATAAAGTAAAATTTCTGTATACATGCAGCGCGAAAAATGTGGACAAACATGTTTTTGATAAAAAAAAAACATTCAGCCTATATTTATTGGTTTGGGTAAAAGTTATAGCGTTTACAAACTATGGTGCAAAAAGTGAATTTTCCCATTTTCAAGCATCTATGACTTTTCTGACCGCCTGTCATGTTTCATGAGGGGCTAGAATTCCAGGATAGTATAAATACCCCCCAAATGACCCCATTTTGGAAAGAAGACATCCCAAAGTATTCACTGAGAGGCATAGTGAGTTCATAGAAGATATTATTTTTTGTCACAAGTAAGCGGAAAATGACAGTTTGTGACAAAAAATAAAAAAAGTTTCTTCTAACTTGCACCAAAAAAAATTAAATCTGCCATGGACTCACCATGCCCCTCTCTGAATACCTTGAAGTGTCTACTTTCGAAAATGGGGTCATTTGTGGGGTGTGTTTACTGTCCTCACATTTTGGGGGGTGCTAATTTGTAAGCACCCCTGTAAAGCCTAAAGGTGCTCATTGGACTTTGGGCCACTTAGCGCAGTTAGGGTGCAAAAAAGTGCCACACATGTGGTATTGCCGTACTCAGTAGAAGTAGTATAATGTGTTTTGGGGTGTATTTTTACACATACCGATGCTGGGTGGGAGAAATATCTCTGTAAATGACAATTTTTTAATTTTTTTTACACACAATTGTCCATTTACAGAGATCTTTCTCCCACTCAGCATGGGTATGTGTAAAAATACACCCCAAAACACATTATACTACTTCTCCTGAGTATGGCGATACCACATGTGTGGCACTTTTTTTGCACCCTAACTGCGCTAAGGGGCCCAAAGTCCAATGAGTACCTTTAGGATTTCACAGGTCATTTTCAGACATTTGTTTTCAAGACTACTCCTCACGGTTTAGGGCCCCTAAAATGCCAGGACAGTATAGGAACCCCACAAATGACCCCATTTTAGAAAGAAGACACCCCAAGGTATTCCGTTAGTAGTACGGTGAGTTCATAGAAGATTTTATTTTTTGTCACAAGTTAGCGGAAAATGACACTTTCTGAAAAAAACCAATAAAAATCAATTTCCGCTAACTTGTGACAAAAAATAAAATCTTCTATGAACTCACTGTACTACTAACAGAATACCTTGGGGTGTCTTCTTTCTAAAATGGATTCATTTGTGGGGTTCCTATACTGTCCTGGCATTTTAGGGGCCCTAAACCGTGAGGAGTAGTCTTGAAACAAAATTTCTCAAAATGACCTGTGAAATCCTAAAGGTACTCATTGGACTTTGGGCCCCTTAGCGCAGTTAGGGTGCAAAAAAGTGCCACACATGTGGTATCGCTGTACTCGGGAGAAGTAGTACAATGTGTTTTGGGGTGTATTTTTACACATACCCATGCTGGGTGGGAGAAATAACTCTGTAAATGGACAATTGTGTGTAAAAAAATCAAAAGATTGTCATTTACAGAGGTATTTCTCCCACCCAGCATGGGTATGTGTAAAAATACACCCCCAAAACACATTATACTACTTCTCCCGAGTACGGCAATACCACATGTGTGGCACTTTTTTGCACCCTAACTGCGCTAAGGGGCCCAAAGTCCAATGAGTACCTTTAGGATTCCACAGGTCATTTTTGTTTCAAGACTACTCCTCACGGCTTAGGGCCCCTAAAATGCCAGGGCAGTATAGGAACCCCACAAATGACCCCATTTTAGAAAGAAGACACCCCAAGGTATTCCGTTAGAAGTATAGTGAGTTCATAGAAGTTTTTATTTTTTTGTCACAAGTTAGCAGAAATTGATTTTAATTGTTTTTTTTCACAAAGTGTCATTCTCCGCTAACTTGTGACAAAAAATAAAATCTTCTATGAACTCGCCATACTCCTAACGGAATACCTTTGGGTGTCTTCTCTCTAGAATGGGGTCATTTGTGGGGTTCCTATACTGCCATGGCATTTTAGGGGCCCTAAACCGTGAGGAGTAGTCTTGAAACCAAATGTCGCAAAATGACCTGTGAAATCCTAAAGGTACTCATTGGACTTTGGGCCCCTTAGCATACTTAGGGTGTAAAAAAGTGCCACACATGTGCTACCTCCGTACTCAGGAGAAGTAGTATAATGTGTTTTGGGGTGTATTTTTACACATACCCATGCTGGGTGGGAGAAATATCTCTGTAAATGACAATTGTTTGATTTTTTTACACACAATTGTCCATTTACAGAGAGATTTCTCCCACCCAGCATGGGTATGTGTAAAAATACACCCCAAAACACATTATACCACTTCTCCTGAGTACGGCGGTACCACATGTGTGACACTTTTTTGCAGCCTAGGTGCGCTAAGGGGCCCAACGTCCTATTCACAGGTCATTTTGAGGCATTTGTTTTCTAGACTACTCCTCGCGGTTTAGGGCCCCTAAAATGCCAGGGCAGTATAGGAACCCCACAAGTGACCCCATTTTAGAAAGAAGACACCCCAAGGTATTCCGTTTAGTGTATGGCGAGTTCATAGAAGATTTTATTTTTTGTCACAAGTTAGTGAAAAATTGACTCTTTGTGAAAAAAAAACAATAAAAATCTATTTCCGCTAACTTTTGACAAAAAATAAAATCTTCTATGAACTCGTCATACACCTAACAGAATACCTTGGGGTGTCTTTTTTTCTAAAATGGGGTCACTTGTGGGGTTCCTATACCGCCCTGGCATTTTACGGGCCCAAAACCGTGAGTAGTCTGGAAACCAAATGTCTCAAAATGACTGTTCAGGGGTATAAGCATCTGCAAATTTTGATGACAGGTGGTCTATGAGGGGGCGAATTTTGTGGAACCGGTCATAAGCAGGGTGGCTTTTAGATGACAGGTTGTATTGGGCCTGATCTGATGGATAGGAGTGCTAGGGGGGTGACAGGAGGTGATTGATGGGTGTCTCAGGGGGTGGTTAGAGGGGAAAATAGATGCAATCAATGCACTGGGGAGGTGATCGGAAGGGGGTCTGAGGGGGATCTGAGGGTTTGGCCGAGTGATCAGGAGTCCACACGGGGCAAATTAGGGCCTGATCTGATGGGTAGGTGTGCTAGGGGGTGACAGGAGGTGATTGATGGGTGTCTCAAGGTGTGATTAGAGGGGGGAATAAATGCAAGCAATGCACTGGCGAGGTGATCAGGACTGGGGTCTGAGGGCGTTCTGAGGGTGTGGGCGGGTGATTGAGTGCCCTAGGGGCAGATAGGGGTCTAATCTGATAGGTAGCAGTGACAGGGGGTGATTGATAGGTAATTAGTGGGTGTTTAGGGTGGAGAACAGATGTAAACACTGCACTTGGGAGGTGATCAGACGTCGGATCTGCGGGCGATCTATTGGTGTGGGTGGGTGATCAGATTGCCCGCAAGGGGCAGGTTAGGGGCTGATTGATGGGTGGCAGTGACAGGGGATGATTGATGGGTGGCAGTGACAGGGGGTGATTGATGAGTGATTGACAGGTGATTGACAGGTGATCAGTGGGTTATTACAGGGAAGAACAGATGTAAGTAATGCGCTGGCGAATTGATAAGGGGGGGTCTGAGGGCAATCTGAGCGTGTGGGCGGGTGATTTGGTGCCCGCAAGGGGCAGATTAGGGTCTGATCTGATGGGTAACAGTGACAGGTGGTGATAGGGGGTGATTGATGGGTAATTAGTGGATGTTTAGGGTAGAGAATAGATGTAAACACTGCACTTGGGAGGTGATCGGACGTCGGATCTGCGGGTGATCTATTGGTGTGGGTGGGTGATCAGATTGCCCACAAGGGGCAGGTTAGGGGCTGATTGATGGGTGGCAGTGGCAGGGGGTGATTGATGGGTGGCAGTGACAGGGGGTGATTGATGGGTGATTGATAGGTGATTGACAGGTGATTGACAGGTAATTAGTGGGTTATTACAGGGAAGAACAGATGTAAGTAATGCGCTGGCGAATTGATAAGGGGGGGTCTGAGGGCAATCTGAGCGTGTGGGCGGGTGATTGGGTGCCCGCAAGGGGCAGATTAGGGTCTAATCTGATGGGTAACAGTGACAGGTGGTGATAGGCGGTGATTGATGGGTGATTGATGGGTAATTAGTGGGTGTTTAAGGTAGAGAATAGATGTAAACACTGCGCTTGGGTGGTGATCTGATGTCGGATCTGCGGGCGATTTATTGGTGTGGGTGGGTGATCAGATTGCCCGCAAGGGGCAGGTTAGGGGCTGATTGATGGGTGGCAGTGACAGGGGGTGATTGATGGGTGATTGATGGGTGATTGACGGGTGATTGACGGGTGATTGACAGGTGATCAGGGGGATAGATGCATACAGTACACAGGGGGGTGGGGGGGGGGGTCTGGGGAGAATCTGAGGAGTGGGGGGGTGATCAGGAGGGGGCAGGGGGGAGGGGGGGGATAAAAAAAAAATAGCGTTGACAGATAGTGACAGGGAGTGATTGATGGGTGATTAGGGGGGTGATTGGGTGCAAACAGGGGTCTGGGGAGTGGGCAGGGGGGGTCCTGATGGGTGCTGTGGGCGATCTGGGGCGGGGGGGGGAAATCAGTGTGCTTGGGTGCAGACTAGGGTGGCTGCAGCCTGCTCTGGTGGTCCCTCGGACACTGGGACCACCAGGGCAGGAGGCAGCCTGTATAATCCACTTTGTAAACATTACAATGTTGTATGCGGCGATCGCGGACTTAACATCCCGCTGGCGCTTCCGTATGGCCGGCGGGATGTTGCGGCGGGTGAGCGGCGCCAGGCGGAGGCGGAGGATCGCGTCACAGATGACGCGATCGCTCCGCCCATGCCCCTACAAGGACCGCCGCCTTTGGGCATGAGCTGGTCCTTGTGGGGTCCACTTCCCGGCCGCCTCTGTGCGTTAGGCGGTCGGGAAGTGGTTAAATTGGTGCCCAAAAACTGCTGTACACAAACTCTGTGCTATGATGTCTGAATCAAAGTACTGCTCAAGCATGTGGATTATAGCGCAGGAGATTTGGGTGCAGCCAGTGCCACCATAGACCGTAATAGAAATTACGGCTATAGTGGCTCACAGTGAGTAACTTCGGCGCCATCAGAAGACAAAGCTGAAGTTACTTTTTAAACACTGTAATTTGGCCACCAGCAATATCTGGAAGCCGAATTACATCATTCCCCACCATCCATGTGGACCTGGAGGGGGTATAGTAATTAACGCCGCCGGGACTTGTGCAGGGGCAGGTAAGCCATATGTCAGCTGTATCCTGCGCCAAAGTCTACTGGCAGCTATTTCTCTTGTAAGCGTACTGCTTGCCTAGCTTCTATATGCAGCATGTCTGAGGACTGCATCTCTACCTTTACCCAAATTCTCATATGAATTGTTTTACACTGTCTTTTCCAACAGAAGCAATGTTTTTGTTTTGTGCTATAAGAATTAGATCCATTGGACAACTGAGGTTCACATTACACCCATAGAATCATGGAGGTCCCTGGGACTGTGATCAGTTTTATCAGGTGATAGATTTGTAAGGTTCTGATTTGCTGCAATTACTTCCTGGTTTAGCACATAATCATGACCAGATGATCAAACTCATCGCATGTTACTCCATGAGTTCTCCTAAGCATTGCCATTTTAGTCATCTTCTTGGCTTGTCTCAGCTCTAATAAATAGATTGGGGTATGGTCAGGTCTGGAGAGGGAGTGAGGTCAAATCTGCAAAAACATTTTCAGACCACCCATAGGATCTGCCATTTCCTCCACTGGGTTCATCTTATGAAACAGCTAGGGATGGATGAAAAGAAAGGTTATGCTAATGAATTTTGTAATATTGGCTTGCATTGAGTACCCAAGTTCAGGTACTTATTGAAAACATGTATTCTTGTTTACTTGGTCGGGTAACTGAAATGAGACCTGTTCACAGTAACTAAATGGTTATCACTTTTTCCGTGCAGCTGCAAGGTCTTGGGTCCTGGTTCAGTCCTCACCAAGCACTGTGTATGTTGGAAATCTTTATGTTCTCCCCAAGTTTGTGTGGATTTCCTTTATGTCCAAACACGTTCTGGTAGCTTATGGCTTTCACTCAAGTTGGTTATATAATTTTTATGGATATTAGACTGAAAACCCTTTCTGGGTCAATGAGTAAAGTGAATTGTCCAAGATAACTCACTACAATGCATGTTGATGTTATAGAACAAGTACACAATGGAATATTAATACTATAAGCTACCACTGAAGCATACAGAACAGGTTTTTTATTATTATTATTTAGTATTTATATAGCGCCAACATCTTCTGAAGTGCTGTACAGAGTATATTGTCTTGTCATTAACTGTCCCTCGGAGGAGCTCACAATCTAGTCCCTACCATAGTCATATGTCTATATCGTGTAGTGTATGTATTGTAGTCTAGGGTCAATTTAGGGGGAAGCCAATTAACTTATCTGTATGTTTTTGGGATGTGGGAGGAAACTGAAGTGCCCGGAGGAAACCCATGCAGACAAGGGGAGAACATACAAACTCCTTGCAGATTTTGAGCTGGCTGTGATTTGAACCAGGGACCCAGCACTGCAAGGCGAGAGCGCTAACCACTACGCCAACTTGCTGATTTTTAAGGTAACCTAAATATCTGCATATCATGGGACTGCTGATATGAATGTATTGAAGTCAAAAGTTCAGCAGGAAAACCAGACAGGCAGAATTGGGTCTATATGAAAAGGGCGCCGGTAAAAAAGGGCACCTGGTGGAGCCCATATATACCAACTTCGGCTACAAAAAAGGCGCCTGGTGTAGCCCATATAAACTTCGGCTACAAAAAAGGCGCCTGGTGTAGCCCATATAAAAACTTCGGCTACAAAAAAGGCGCCTGGTGTAGCCCATATAAACTTCTGCTACAAAAAAGGCGCCTGGTGTAGCCCATATAAAAACTTCGGCTACAAAAAAGGCGCCTGGTGTAGCCCATATAAAAACTTCGGCTACAAAAAAGGCGCCTGGTGTAGCCCATATAAAAACTTCGGCTACAAAAAAACTCCGGGATGTGTAAATTACTATTCCCCCTCCAGGCCGCCATGGATAGTGGGGGAATGAAATAATTCGGCTTCCAGCACTTGTAGCCCATATAAAAATATAGGCTACAAAAAAAAGGCAATAATATGGGCTACAAAGGGGCACCTTACTGTAGCCGAAAACCTTGTAGCCGAAAAAAATATGGGCTACAAAGGGGCGCCCTACTGTATCCGAAAACCTTGTAGCCGAAAAAATATGGGCTACAAAGGGGAGCCCGCTTGTAGCCTATATCAAAACTCGGACGCCCTTTTCTACACCTTGTAGCCCATATTTCCAGAAATAACATTGATGTCTATGGCGGCTCCCTTTTCATACAGGCAGCTCGGGCGCCCTTTTCAACCGATACCGCAGAACAGTGGCGTACCGTCAATAGGGCGCAGGGGGCATGGCGCTCCGGGTGACAGGCTGGGAGGGGGTGTCAAAAAGGCCAGCCAGGACCTACACCGCTGCGCTGGATGTTCAATTCATTTTGCACAGCTTAGCTGAGCTATGCATATTACCTCCGCCTCCTCCTGCATGGATTGCCAATGCTGCTCAGCCTCAGACCCCCAGGCAGCCCCGCCTCCGTCGTCACCAGTCCCTGACTTCCAGCTGTGTTGCATTGTGGGAGCCGCCGTACACGCTGAGCTGGAAGCAGAAGCAGTGAGTGGAGACTGTGGAGTGGGTGCTGGAATAGCTGCAGCACCTCAGACTTGGCATAGATGCAAGTAGCTGCTGATTCCCATGTTGTCTGCTGCTGGGTGTGAACGTTTTTCCTCCAAGCTCCAACAGGAGCTGCTGCTGGAGGCAACCTTGGCTCTCTCAAGAGAAGGAAGATGAAAATCAGACCTCTCCCGCCAGGCTATCCAGCAACAACTATGCCGAGCACCATCCCTCTTATTATAGCAGTGAACCTAATGCTGCTGATTGCAGAATGCTCATGGCAGTGACAAGAGTGGGATACTCCCTGTATAACTCCTCACTCTCTGCATGTGTGTCTCTTATTTATACATCGCATACTGAGTGCACCCATCTGCCTGTCCCGGCGGGCAGTCCCGTGCTGACTGCTTATCACAGCTCCCTTTGATGTGAGGAGTGAGAGAGGCATATGTGCTTTGTCACCTTGCTTTGAATGTTTGCTTTGTCAGCAGTCTCCATGACTAGTAGATGTACAGAGGCGCTAAAAGGATAAAATATGCTAAAATGTTTAAAATATTCGGGTGGCGGCGGTGGACCTGGCCACTCAGAAATAGACTCGATGCTGTCGCTTAAGATAAAGTCTCAAGGTCACAAATAGCGCCTCTATTTGTGACCTTGAGACTGTACTGTGTACTCCTATCTGTTTATTGCCTGAGGAAGCGGGAATATACCCGTGAAACGCGTTGCGGTTCTGTTCATGGAGTATGTGAATAAATTGTCTTTATCTTAAGCGACAGCATCGAGTCTATTTCTGAGTGGCCGGTCCACTGCCGCCACCCGAATATTTTAAACATTTTAGCATATTTTATCCTTTTGGCGCCTCTGTACATCTACTTGTCAAGATATCCACCCTTGGTGGTTGGAAGGGTGACAAACCCTCCTTTCCTTCTTCAGAGAGCGACATCTTAATCCTGAGTGGGGACAGGTCTAATCTCCCCACCTGCCTATATAGTGGTTGCCTAAACGGTAACCCATGTTTGTAAGTATAATACTTACTCCACACTAATTCTCCCTGATCCAATACATACTACACTATATTGGGCTCTCAGTTTCTCTGTTTTATCCATGACTAGGTCACACTTTGCCTTCTTGCCTATGCATTTGGGAATACTGTAATTAAAAGGCAGTATACAACACAATACCTCTGCAGAGCAGTCACCAGAGGTCAAACTTCAGTTTCAGTTTTTGGTAGTTAATGCTTTGGAGAGTAAAATTCAATGCTTTTTGGGGTGCAGTACTGCACATATGGGGGTATCAGAAAGATACAATCATGCAATAATGGTAAAAGTTGCTAATGCATGAGATAGGATTCATGAATTTGTTATTTATCATTTGTTCTGTGAATTTAAACAGGAGACCACTGTAGACAGAGAGAATGTTCAAACTCTATGCAGAAAGGGTCCTGTAGAGATGGTCAAGGATATGCTTATTTTCTATCTTGTATGCTTATTTAAAGCTGACCTGAACGCAGAACTTCCTCTCTGCTCTAAAAGATACACAACAGCATAATAACCTGTAAAGAAAAACATTTCTTTGTTACAGCTGATACAAATCCTGTAATACATCTGCAGTGTCTACTTCCTGCTTTCATAGCAGCAGACATAGGGTTAACATCCTGTGTTTACAATTTAGCTGTTCTCCCACGGCACTAGCACTAACCCCATTACCTATTCCTAACACTAACCTACCAACTAGATTCTCCTAACACTTACCACCCTGTCTAGCCTAAGTCCAATATATTACTTACCCCTGCTGCTACTTCTTTCTCTGCCACTAACTGCACCATCTCTTGCCACTATTTATTGACTTCTCGGGTTTGGCTACATTCTGCAGTGTCTACTTCCTGCTTTCATAGCAGCAGACATAGGGTTAACATCCTGTGTTTACAATTTAGCTGTTCTCCCACGGCACTAGCACTAACCCCATTACCTATTCCTAACACTAACCTACCAACTAGATTCTCCTAACACTTACCACCCTGTCTAGCCTAAGTCCAATATATTACTTACCCCTGCTGCTACTTCTTTCTCTGCCACTAACTGCACCATCTCTTGCCACTATTTATTGACTTCTCGGGTTTGGCTACATTCTGTGCCTCAGGCTCCCAAAATTTGCTCTACGTGTCACCATAGCCACAACTATACTAGGCTACCAATACTGAGGGCAACTATACTAAGCTACCGATACTGCCGCCAACTATCCTAGGCTACCTATACCGCAGGCATCTATACTAGGCTACCTGTGTTGTGGTTACCTATGCTTGACTAACCTATACTAGGGGCAACTATTCCATGCTACCTATACCTGGCATTACCCGCCATGGCATGCTTAGCATGCCACACTCGCTCCTTTCCTTTTTTTTCTGGCGGCGGGGAGGGGGGGTGTCATTTAATACTCAGCACCGGGTGTCAAATGCCCTAGGTACGCCACTGCCGCAGAATTATTTTTGTTTTTTAATGGGTTTAACATTAGAAACCCACACAATTCTCTTAACATAGATTATCGTTCAGCTAAATAATTAAAGGACCAAGTCCCATTGATTCTTGCAGGCTAATGAATTTTGTGCTTTGCTCCTGGCCTTCATGAATACGCTCAAGTTGCTTTACCTTAGCATCTGTCTATGATGTGGCATTTTTTCGTTATGGTGCATATTTTGCTTGATTCAAGCCATGTATTAAAGTGACATTGAACTGAAAAAAAAGGAAATAAAGCAGAGGGACACCAAGAGCCCCAATAGTGTACTGCGTCTTGGGGACAACAAATAAATGAGACATTAAAATGATACTTACAAACCAGGGTTACCAATAGGCACCACTGTATAGGCAGGTGGGGAGAACAATCCTGACCCCAATCAGGAATAAAAAGTAGACAGGAAAATAGGGTAACAACCCTCCACCCAGGGTGGACTCAATGTAGTATACAAGATACAGAGGCGCCAAAAGAATAAAAGGTAATTAAATGAACTTAAAAAACCAACTGGTTTTTTAAGAAACGCCGAGCTCGCTGAAATAATAGCTAATACAGTATTTTGAAAATACAAAAGTACATAAGCACTTTTCAAACTTAAAATGAACAATATCAGGGCTTCCAGACGGTACACTAACATATATAGTGGAGCGCTATCAGTAATACAAGAAATACAATCAAAAAGCAGATAAGCGCTCAAAAAGTCCAGTCCTGCGATTAGAGTTAGACACTCCCTGTCGTCTCAATTGATCTCACATAGATAAAGCATATAATTCATCCGGGGATAGTTGACACATCAGTATCTCCCCCCCCCCCCCCAATATGTAACGACTCACCAGATGATGCGGCCTATCAGGGGCTGTCTGCGCAGCAGGGGTATTGGCCACCCCTCAGCCTCTCTGGCAAATCACCACAGCTGGGCTCTTCAGGAAATGGATGAACCTCCAGAAAAAAATGAGAGACGCTTCACATAGCATAAATGGGGATGAATCCCACGTTTATTAAAAAAATTTATGATTAAAATGAGCAACGCTCATAAACAGAGTCACTGGCTGCATGCTCACTATCAAGCCCCTACCGCGCTAGAACACTGTTTATGAGTGTTGCTCATTTTAATCATAAATTTTTTTAATAAACGTGGGAATCATCCCCTTTTACGCTATGTGAAGCGTCTCTCATTTTTTTCTGGAGGTTCATCCATTTCCTGAAGAGCCCAGCTGTGGTGATTTGCCAGAGAGGCTGAGGGGTGGCCAATACCCCTGATGCGCAGACGGGCCCTGATAGGCCGCATCATCTGGTGAGTTGTTACATATTGGGGGGGGGGGGAGATACTGATGTGTCAACTATTGGGACGACAGGAAGTGTCTAACTCTAATCGCAGGACTGGACTTTTTGAGCGCTTATCTGCTTTTTGATTGTCCTACTGTATTTTGCCTGAGGAAGCGGGATGTATGGCCCGTGAAACGTGTCGCATTGTTTTTTGGAGTTCTGAATAAATTGTTGACTGTCTGAATCGCAGTCCTTGCCTGTGTCTGTTTGGAGGGGGTAAGACCACCGCTGCCTCCTCTGTTTAACCAGTTGGTTTTTTAAGTTCATTTAATTACCTTTTATTCTTTTGGCGCCTCTGTATCTTGTACACTATATTGAACTGAAAAAAAATGTATTGTGTATTGATCTTAAAGTGAACCTTAAGTCAGAAAAAAAAATGAGTTTTACTCACCTGGGGCTGCTACCAGCCCCCTGCAGCAGTCCTGTGCCCTCGCAGCAACCCTCTAATCCTCTGGTCCCCCGCTGCCAGCTAGTTTCGTTTTTACCGGCAGGCCCGTCAGGACTGGCCACGCGTAGCTTTTTCAGCATTCCCGACTGTAATTAGCGCTATTGCGGCCCGCAACGCGTAATAAAATACGCGTTGCCGCATATCTATGCATTTGTAATGCGGCAACACGTATTTTTGTAGTGGGTGGATACTCACACCCTCCCTTTATAGATAGACTCACTAGATGATGCGGCCTATACGGCCGTTTTTTTCCTCTGGGGTATTGGCCACCCCACAGCCTCTCTGGCGACCTCCGCTCGGAGGAAACCTCAGAGTCACACGCACAGCTCCCTGTCTGCCTGCTACCCTGCTAGAAGGCTGAGTCCCCTATCCACTGGCTACAAGACCAGCAGCAGAGCGGAGGTCGCCAGAGAGGCTGTAGGGTGGCCAATACCCCAGAGTCAATAACGGGCCCGTATAGGCCGCATCATCTAGTGAGTCTATCTATAAAGGCAGGGTGTGAGTATCCACCCACTATTTTATGAATATTGGATGCAGAAAAGTTGAAAATGCAAGATTATACAGTGGGTTGCAAAAGTATTCGGCCCCCTTGAAGTTTTCCACATTTTGTCACATTACTGCCACAAACATGCATCAGTTTTATTCCACATGAAAGACCAATACAAAGTGGTGTACACGTGAGAAGTGGATCGAAAATCATACATCATTCCAAACATTTTTTACAAATAAATAACTGCAAAGTGGGGTGTGCGTAATTATTCGGCCCCCTGAGTCAATACTTTGTAGAACCACCGTTTGCTGCAATTACAGCTGCCAGTCTTTTAGGGTATATCTCTACCAGCTTTGCACATCTAGAGACTGAAATCCTTGCCCATTCTTCTTTGCAAAACAGCTCCAGCTCAGTCAGATTAGATGGACAGCGTTTGTGAACAGCAGTTTTCAGATCTTGCCACAGATTCTCGATTGGATTTAAATCTGGATTTTGACTGGGCCATTCTAACACATAGATATGTTTTGTTTTAAACCATTCCATTGTTTCCCTGGCTTTATGTTTAGGGTCATTGTCCTGCTGGAAGGTGAACCTCCGCCCCAGTCTTAAGTCTTTTGCAGTCTCCAAGAGGTTTTCTTCCAAGTTTGCCCTGTATTTTGCTCCATCCATCTTCCCATCAACTCTGACCAGCTTCCCTGTTCCTGCTGAAGAGATGCACCCCCCGAGCATGATGCTGCCACCACCATATTTGACAGTGGGGATGGTGTGTTCAGAGTGATTTGCAGTGCTAGTTTTCTGCCACGCATAGCGTTTTGCATTTTGGACAAAAAGTTCAATTTTGGTCTCATCTGACCAGAGCACCTTCTTCCACATGTTTGCTGTGTCCCCCACATGGCTTGTGGCAAACTGAAAATGGGACTTCTTATGATTTCTGTTAACAATGCCTTTCTTCTTGCCACTCTTCCATAAAGGCCAACTTTGTACAGTGCTTGACTAATAGTTGTCCTATGGACAGAGTCTCCTATCTGAGCTGTAGATCTCTGCAGCTCGTCCAGAGTCACCATGGGCCTTTTGACTGCATTTCTGATCAGCGCTCTCCTTGTTCGGCCTGTGAGTTTAGGTGGATGGCCTTGTCTTGGTAGGTGTACAGTTGTGCCATACTCCTTCCATTTCTGAATGATCACTTGAACAGTGCTCCATGGGATGTTCAAGGCTTTGGAAATATTTTTGTAGCCTAAGCCTGCTTTAAATTTCTCAATAACTTGATCCCTGACCTGTCTTGTGTGTTCTTTGGACTTCACGGTGTTGTTGCTCCCAATATTCTCTTAGACAACCTCTGAGTCCCTCACAGAGCAGCTGTATTTGTACTGTCATTAGATTACACACAGGTGCACTCTATTTAGTCATTAGCACTCATCAGGCAATGTCTATAGGCAACTGACTGCACTCAGATCAAAGGAGCCCGAATAATTATGCACACACCACTTTGCAGTTATTTATTTTTAAAAAATGTTTGGAATCATGTATGATTTTCGTTCCACTTCTCACGTGTACACCGCTTTGTATTGGTTTTCCATGTGGAATTCCAATAAAATTGATTCATGTTTGTGGCAGTAATATGACAAAATGTGGAAAACTTCAAGGGAGCCGAATACTTTTGCAACCCACTGTAGATGATCTGTGCATTGAGCGCTGTACCTGCTTTATTTGAAATTTTTTTATTGTGTAATGATTTGTATGTGTACTACTGATAATTGATAGAACATTAGTAGCAAAGAAAATAGTCTCATATTTTACATACAATATATAGCTTTTTTTTAATAACATTGCATAATTCTGTCATATTTAGAATTACAAACCACACTCGGTACTTTAAACTATAAAACAAGGAGAGCTAATGATCCTTTCAACTTCCCCGCAGTAAACATGTAGTATGTAAATCTGTCTCTGACTGTTTCTCTGATGTATAAGTGCTCAAGAAAACAGCAACTCAAGTTGGGTCGGAGAGCTCAGAAAGGCTCTTTTGCATAGATAACAACTGAAGTTTATTAAATCTTCCTGTACTGTAAACAATATTAGACCTATATCTGTGCTACTAATGTACTATTTCTTAGTTGTACTACACATACAGATCATTATCTCATACATTTATTTTCACTTCAGATTCCCTTTAAGCACTCTGTCCAAGAATCCTAAAAAAAAGGCATGAAAACCTGCGCAAACTGGTACATTGTTTTTCCTGCAACAACTGGTTCATAAGTTGACACACTTATTGGCATAAATAGAATTCTTCTTTAATTGCTTCCTTGTATTAACCAATTTGTAATTTGGACTAATGAGCCCTTTAAAAACTCATTAGCCATATAACCTACTCTTCAGTAAAAAAGAGTAAATGCAGAGAAAACTGTACAGTAGAAATATATTGTTTATGAGGCTGTAGACTAATGTATAATGCATTACATAGATTACAAAACAATCAAATATTTATGCCAAATTCATTTTCGGTGACGTTTTACTATTGGAGAAGCGTTTCTTTGCCGCATGCCTATGAGATGGCATTGCTTTCCGGTGATAAATGGCTGAGAGCTATGAATTAATCCTTCTGGTGTCACAGAGGCCACAAAGCATTGCCTGACTACTCGCTGTACGGTGAGCTTTAATAATAGACGTGACTCAAATAAATCACCCTTTTATTTTTTTTTCTTTATTTGTGTCTTACAGTATTTCCAATAACTTCACACAAAGTTTGCAAATAAAACAGCCCTGGGGAAATATGTCTCTTCTTCCATTCCGGGTCTTTGTAATATCCACTCTACAATAGTTTCCCAGCTCATTCATATTGCTCTTCATATAGAATTATTAAGCACACTTTCATATGCTTGCTGTTCCTTTACTCTCAAGGGCACCTTTAAACATATTTCAAGTTTCTCAGGACTTGTTAAACTGATTGTGTGTCATTCATCCCTGTATGTTTTTGGTGACTAGAGGCGCACTCAGTAGAGTTTGGGTTGCAGTTCCCCATAACCCTAGCAGTTGCTGTTAAAGTTGATCTTGTTTTTAGGCATACTAGGCAGTTGGTTAGGGTGCCACCTGTTGGAGGAGGCACCAAAGATACTGTCAGAAACCATGCAGAACCTTCTCCTGCCTGCTGGTGGCAGCATTTGCATGGACTGCCGGGATTTTCATTGTGCCACCAGCAGAGGGCTCTGTGGACTGAGAGCAGCCCTGATTTTCTGCAACTCATCACATGCATCCTGTTATCACATGGACTATATAAGGACTGCCTCTTCCTCCAGCTAATTGCCAGAACTTTTAGCTTCCAGGCCTGAGCTTCTGGACACCCTGGTTCCTGTTCCTTGCCCTGATTTCAGTATATGCCATCCTGTTGCTGAACCCTGTTTATTCTGTCCAAGACCTAGATTTTGCCTTATCCCTGGTACTGTACTTTATCTGATTACCTGTTACTGACCTTGCTCTTCTGTTTGACACTGATACTCTGCCTGATCCCTTGTTACCGTGTATTATTGTATATATTTGTATGTTGTTACTTTCTGTATACATTATTGTGTAATTAGTTAGATAGATAGTCAAGTGTTGTATATATTTGTCACCGCTTCCTGGGTTATTTGTATATATATTGTGTGCTGTGCATAGGTTTGCATGATATTTGCATTCACGTTTGTATGCCTGCATTTCCAATAAATATTTATTGTTGCACCTTATTCCCTGGTTCCAGTTTCTGTATACTGCAAACTGTGGTAAAACCCTGTTCCTCCATTCAGATCTGTGACAGATACCAAGCATATTTTTCTTTATAAATATATATATCATATACAATGAGACACATATTGTAGCAACAGAGAGGGATTAAGATGGGATGGGCGCCTAAGCAAAGTAGTAGATTTGGGGCCCACTTGCGGTCTTTTTGGTAAGCTGTAGTGGAGAGAGGTCAGAGAAGAGCTAGTAGGCCCCATAACACCCACTAGGCCCCAAGCACCTGCCTAAGTTGTCTGGTGGATGATCCTGCTCTGCATAGGAAGCCTGCAGAGGATGCATCTGTAGGCATTGACACTATGCCTTCACTACTGACACTAGAACTTAGTACTCTTTTGAGCAAGGCTACTTTGTGAGATGGATCAGGAATATTGATGCAGTATTCACTGTGCATGAAACAATTGGCCTCCACTGTCAGAAATTGCCTGGTGTATGTGCATGTGGCTGGCAATATGGTTGGATGAATGGTGTGTAGTGGTTGTGGCATGAATCGCTCTATTCATTGCAGAGCAATAATTTAGGGTGGGGTTAGTAGGGTCCTTGTTTAATCACATTTTCTAGTCAGCTTGAGTTACAATAAAATTGCATTTAGCATCACAATCATGTTAGGCACCAGACCAATTATTCATTGTGTATACATTGCATATACTTGCCGGTAATATTATCGTAGGGATGGGATGAAATTGTGGTGTAATTACTGGGTAATGCAGGATGACCTGCAAACCATAATCAGCCAAGTCATTTGTGAGAACCTAAATTGATTTACCCAAGTAACATAACAGTGGTGGTGGGGTCAGCGTAATTGTGTGACAGGTGCTATAAATGTGCTAATTAACATCCTAATGATTTTAGATTTGTTATTTGCTTATTGCCTTAACCCCTTGGTATTCCTTGAACAATGTTCAACCAAGTGAAGTGATGTTCAGGAAACACAGAGAGATAGTGTTATGTCTAATTATATTGGATGGCATTTAAAGAGGAACTTCAGCCTAAACAAACATACTGTCATTAAGTTACATTAGTTATGTTAATTAAAATAGATAGGTAATATAATCTCTTACCCACACTGTTTTAAAAGAACAGGCAAATGTTTGTGATTTCATAGGGGCAGCCATCTTTTTCATGGGGGAAGCCATCTTTTTGGTTGAAAGGAGGTGACAGGGAGCAGGAGACACAGTTCCAACTGTCCTGTGTCTTGATCACCCCTCTCAGCTGCGCACGCTAGGCTTCAAATCTCAAATTCAAAATTAAAAAAAAAAAAATTTGCACCAAAACAGCAGAAGGAGAACAACAACATCAGAAATCCCATCATGCTTTGCACCGCATCAGGGGAAAAATGACCGGGCAGCTTCCTTCTGTGCAGCTAAAAAATTAGGCTTGGATAAGAAAAACAAAGTTCTGATGCTGTGCAACTGTTAAAGAAACACAAAGCCTTTTCAGTGCTGCTGAGTAGATTTTTAATCTGGAGGTTCACTTTAAGTATACCTGACCTAAGTTACCTAAGGTAAGGACAGAGGTATGTTAATGCCATACACCTCTGTGCATTGTTGTCTGTTCCTCCCCTCATTGCCCTGGTCACTCTAATCACTGGTTTTAGAAGATCCCAAGAGCCATTGAGTGACCACAATTGAAACGTGTGCGCGCAGTGGCGTAGCTAAGGAGCTGTGGGCCCCGATGCAATTTTTACATGGGGCCCCCCAAGCACTCTATATATAACAATTGATACGGCACACCAAAACCTGCCAATGGCAACTACAGTGTTAGAGGTGCAAGAAGGGGATGGGGAACAGTTTGTTAATGATTACCAATATTAAAAGTATCTATAGAAGTGATTATTATGAGCACAGTACCAATAGGGAGCTAATACTGTAGTTGTGGGAGGGCCCCTCGGGGCCCCTCTGGCCCAAGGGCCCCGATGCGGTCGCTACCTCTGCACCCCCTATTGCTACGCCCCTGTGTGCGCGGTCACCATTGTGTTAGGCCATAACAGTAGAACTGCAGTAAAAGCGTTTATTACAGCCCTGTCTGGCAGCAATCCAAGTCCGGTGAGCAATGAGTCCATTTCTTCATTGGTATGCTATTTCACATTAACACCGCGCCAACGAGAAATAGCAGGGTAAAACTCATTAGAACTTAGTTTGCATTGCATTACTGCAGCATATATTATTGCAATGCTTGACTAGAATAAATATAGAGTTCTTATTAACAAGTTTACATAATATTAACTTCAAATAAAGTAGGGAATGAGTGTGAAAGACAATGAAATGAATTTCGTCTCCTCTAACACACTGCAGTATTTACAAGCAATATAATTCACCTAAACAGCTCTTTGGTTGTTTTTACAGGAATCACAGGATATTAGTAATCTGTGTCAGTTCATTACAGCCTACACAATGGCAGCGGGGCGAAGGGAATGTCAAATTAATTAAAATACATGTGCTTTGCAAAAGCAAACTGAGACATTTACTCATTAGATAGAGAAGCATGCTATTTCAAAGATTGGCAGTGTCTAGAATGTATTTGCATTTCTGTCTTTCAACATTATTTCAACACATACCCCCAATGAAATTCACTATTTAACAAATACCCACTCTTGTGGGTAACATCATTATAAATACACCTACACACACACAAACACCCACACACACACAAATACATAGTGCGTAGTACACACACACTGCACAACTACAAACACACACTGCACAACTGATCAGGAAAGCAACTCTGCTTATTATCCACGTGCTGCGTCGCAATGGATGGACTTTTGCATACATACACATTTACTCAAGAAGTGAAGTGTCTGTCATGAAAAGCGTCGAGCTTACAGTATGCCCGGCCTTGAGATACATTCGTGATATTTATATAGGTCTAGTGATGAATGAAGCAATTACTTCCAATTGCTTAGACATTAACATTATCCTACCATGGTTGTGGTTATGAATATGTATTGTTTGTCACTTTGAAGTCTGTAGGGGAGAACCAAGTTCTGGGTTCGTCTTACTGCATCTGTAATGTTGTTTTATTGTCTATTTTAATGTGTTCTAATAACATTTGAAGGTTTTATATTTGTAATGCAAGCAGTGCCCAGCACCCACCATCACCACCACACCTCTGAGCACCGGTATGTCCATGTATGCTGCACTACTGTTTTGTATTTATGCATTCGGACTGTGCCTCACTTTTTGAAGTATAAATGTACATTGCAGTGCCGAGCATTCCTTCTCCTTCTTCCATGTATGTACTTCCCTTGGCAGGGGCGCCTCTAGCCATTTTGTCACTCCAGGCGAGAAAACCTGTGCCCCCCCCCTTCCCTGGTGCCCTGCCCCCATGAAAATAATCGTAATGCGGCAGCGCTTAACCAGAAAATAATCGTAATGCAGCAATGTTTCACCATAAAATAATCGTAATGCGGCAATGTCTCACCAGAAAATAATCGTAATGCGGCAATGTTTTATCAGAAAATAATCATAATGGGGCGTTTTAGCAGAAAATCGTAATACGGCAATGTTTCACCAGAAAATAATTGTAACGCAACAATGTTTCACTAGAAAATAATCGTAATGTGGTAATGTTTTATCAGAAAATAATCGTAATGCGGCAGCGTTTTACCAGAAAATAATCGTAACACGGCAATGTCTCACCAGATAATAATCGTAATGCGGCAATGAGTCACCAGAGAATAATTGTAATGCGGCAATGTCTCATCAGAAAATAATCGTAATACGGCAATGTTTCACTAGAAAATAATCGTAATGCGGCAATTTCTCACCAGAAAATAATCGTAATACGGCAATGTTTCACCAAAAAATAATCGTAATGCGGCAATGTCTCACCAGAGAATAATCGTAATGCGGCAATGTCTCACCAGAGAATAATCGTAGGAGGGAGGGAGAGGATGGAGCATATGGGAACCATATGTCCTGCAGGATAATCGCAGGGCAGTCAGACACACACACACACACACACACACACACCACACACGTACGTACGTACACACACACACAGTACACACACACGCACACAGTACACACACACACGCACACAGTACACACACGTACACACACACACAAAGCACACACACACACACCACACACGTACGTACGTACACAGCACACACACAGCACACACACACACACACAGTACACACACACACGCACACAGTACACACACGTACACACACACACAAAGCACACACACACACCACACACGTACGTACGTACACAGCACACACACACACACACACACACACACACACACACACACACACACACACACACACACACACACACACTGTACACACACACACACTCTCACACACACACACACACACACACACACACAGTACACACACACACACACAGTACACACACACACAAAGCACACACACAGTACACACACACACACACACACACAGTACACACACACACACACACACACACACAGTACACACACACACACACACAGTACACACACACACAAAGCACACACTTCCCCCTCCTCTGTAGTGAAAGGAGCAGAGACAGGATCGGAAGCGCTGTAGATACCTCATACAGTGCTTCTGATCCTGTCTCTGATCCTGTCACTACAGAGGGGGGAGGGGGGTCACACACGTGTTACTGCCAGTCCTCTACTCACAGGCTAGCCATGCAGTTCAGCTCCTCTCCAGGTCAGATAACGCTGGCTGCTGTGCTCTGCTTGTGTTCAGTACACTCCGTCCATCCGGTCCCACTGACTTGTCTCTCTGACTCTCTCCTGCGAGGCTGCGCTGAGGCTGGCTGCCAGTCAGTGTCTGAGTCACAGACACACTCTACTGGGGCTTCTCTAGTGGTCCTTCGCCTGGACGAGTGTCTGTGCATGGGTAGGGGGAAGCAGCCACATGTCTGGACTCCTCTGGGGGGAAGCCGCCACGCAGGGCCAATGGGCAGGACAGGGGCACCGTCTGGGCAGCAGGAGCCAAAATGCCCTGGTGGCTCCTGGTTGACTGGCAGGGGGCGGAGTAAGAGGCGGCACCGCACGAGGTAAACATTGTACCCGTGCGGCTGCTGCTATGGAGAAGGGGCCGGACTAGAGGAGGAGTGGGAAGTGCAGTGTTGAACACTGCTTCTATTGGCCAGTAGCGGAAGGAAGGGGCGTGTGTGAGGCGGCAATGGGGGCTTGCTGGCTCAGGCACCGAGACAGAGAGCACGTGAGTGAATAAATAAACATAATGAGTGCTTCTGCACAGTAGTAGCGGCGGGTGGCCGCGGTCCTGCCGCAGCGCCTTCCCCAGCATGCCGCCTCAGGCCGACGCTTGTAATGCCTATGCCTTAAGGCGCCCCTGTCCCTTGGATCAGAGCATGCAAGCTACATCACTGTGGGTGAGGTGTGTTCTACCTGCCTAATCCCCTTTCATGCTAGCTATACACTGCTGCAGTGCCAACTGCCTTTCCTTTGCACCCAAGCTATGCTCAGTAGCAGAACACAATGGTCGTTAAGGTAAGTGCCTGTTTTTAAATATTGCGAGGTGGGTGCGGACGGCTCTCCCTGGCGCTGGCCACACTTGGGGGGGTCGCCTGCGCCACCCAGCCTCCCCCTCCGGGGTGCCGCTGTGGTTCCCAAGCAGTGAGAGCACCTGGGACCCCGCGGTCCCCCCGGTTGTATGGGGGCATTGGGAAGCCTCCCCGTGGCGCTCCTGGATAGTGCTAGTGCAGCATGAACCAATTCCCGCATTGGTTTTTGACCCTGCATAAGTTGGCATGCGAAAGCGAATGCATATTTGCATGAGCATTGCCTCATGAATAGCCAATTAGACCAAATTTGCTTAGCCAGATATGTCAGGTGTTCACTTGGTGTTTAATGCACACATTCAATTCTTTGTGTAGTGGTCCCAGAGCAGTTTCTAGGCTAAATTTCACCCAGGGCAAGGGTGTAAAAATTGCGCCCCCTTCCCTCTCACCCCCGTGGACTCGTGAACCCTTACTCTGTAGGGACAGGCACACAGCCACAGGTCACAAGTAGATCTGCCTACTTGTTAGTGACCAGCCGCTAATCCAGGAGGAAGCAGGGACCAGGAAAACACACAGTTGAAGAGAGCCCAGAAAGCCAACTCCTCCATGGGCGTCACGCACTGACAGCCTGCAGTACCGCTACAGGACATCAGGTGTCATCACGCAGTGGTGGCGTGATGATGACTTGATGTCTGAAGCAGGCAGCCCAGGAGGAGTCAAAGAAGGTGATCACGCTGGTATTTAGGGATGATCGATGAGATGCAAATTCTTCCGAAATTATGCACATTTTTATGCAAACCCAGGTTTAACTTGATTGGGCCATTTTCAAGCTGCATACATTTGCATAAAAATATGCATATATTTGCATATATGTGATCATTCCTACTGGTAATCCTCTTTCTTCTTCCACTTGGCTCCACTGCGCGTCACCAGCTACCTAGCGGTTATATCCTTCTGCCTGCGCCCCCCTTCTTCTACTTGCCGGTCCGCGCCCAGGGCGGTCGCCCTGCCCGCACTGCCCAAGAAACAGCCCTGAGTGGTCCAACTGCCTTTCTACCTGTTTCTATATTTGTAATAGCATGTGACTTTTCTTCTGACCGTGAATAGTTAATCATTCCCCTTTATACTCCCATAAGGCCAGTCTTTACAATTTAAACTTACCCAGGAGGAAGGGCCTTACAAATAACAGTCTTACCTTACATGAATTATTTTTAAAAGTGCACACCAAATTGTAACAATTGGTGTCAGCACGCAGAGAGAATCTGATTATTGGTGATCTGCAGGATCGACAAGAATGCGGATATATACCTGATTATTGATGATCTGCAGAATCACCGATAATACAGATATATTGCTAACCTCTGGACACCTATAGGTATGTGAGTGTTTGGTGTAACAGTAGTACTTTGAGTAATACACCTGCTGAGCAGGTGATCATAGGCAGTAAAGGAATACTGCTCTTGAGGGCACAGGAACCTTCCAGCAGCCTGAGACTCTCCAAGGGGTGTAGTCAGGCTGGAGATAGGAAGGGCCAGAGAGTGAGTGACACCAGAAGGTGGATGTCACTATCTGGTCTGGAGACTATCTCTTAAGAGGAGAGATAGCTCTCGAGGTCGGGCACGCCTGGTCGGCAACACACGGACAGATTAAGTACAAAGACAGAAGGCTGATTCGGTATCCAAGGCAAGCAGGGTCTGGCAACGGAATATCAGATATGCGAGGTACCGAATCAGAGATCAAAGGGATAGTCAGGAAAGCAATACGTCATAACAGATATCAACAATGCCTAGTCTGGGTGTGAGGTCCTTGGTCTCTACACCCTGGAACTAGTCTTATGAATAACAGATGGATAACACAAGCTCCCTAGTCTGGGTGTGAGGTCCGTGGTCTCTACACCCTGGAACTAGTCTGAAGTATAACAGATGGATAACACAAGTTCCCTAGTCTGGGTGTGAGGTCTGTGGTCTCTACACCCTGGAACTAGTCTGAAGTATAACAGATAGATAACACAAGTTCCCTAGTCTGGGTGTGAGGTCCGTGGTCTCTACACCCTGGAACTAGTCTAAGCATAAACAGAATAACAGTACAAGTAATCTGGCTCAGTGTGAATTCCCAGGTCCACCTGGTTCAAACACACTGTTGGATGTGACTAAGGTCTGAGTGCTTCCACGTAGTGTCCGCAACGGCAGACAACTTGAGACTGGCCAGCAGTAACTATACATGGAGTAGTGCTCTCCAGCACCACCCCTAATTGATCACCCAATAGTAAGCTGCTCTGGAGTCAGCTGATCGGCGTGATCAGCTGATCTCTCCTTGCCCAGTATAAGAGTTCTGCCTCTCAGTGTGCACTAACAAACTCAGCCACACCAGACACACGCTGCCGCGTGCAAACCGCCGCGCTGGACGCGGAACCAGCCGCCTTACTGTTGTTACATGCGGCGGCTTTTCTGCGTTCTGCCCTGTTACCAGACGCACGCTTCCGCGTGCAAACCGCCGCATTGGACGCGGAATCAGCCGCCTCCTTAGCAGCACACACGGCGGATTTTCTGCGTTCTCTCACACAAATTGGTCATAATTTCAAAAGTTGTTGCAAACTTATGCATCTTGAAATTGGACCAATTGAACCTCAGGAGGATTTGCTTGGTTCATATTCAAGGTGCATACATTTGCATACAAATATCAATTTGAAATTATTTGCATCTCATTGACCATCCCTAATTGGGACTACTAAACCAGTGTACGATCTGCCATTGTGTGTCTTACTACTACTTACTACGTCTGTGTTGTGCTGTCTGTCACCCCTACTGTATTATCATTGTCTGTAACCTTATTTATTGTTCAGCGCTTAGTAATGTATTGGCACTATATCATTGTAATAAATAATAATTTGCTTTGATTTCAATTTGTAGTGTTTTTCCTTAAAGAGAATCTGTATTGTTAAAATCGCACAAAAGTAAACATACCAGTGCGTTAGGGGACATCTCCTATTACCCTCTGTCACAATTTCGCCGCTCCTCGCCGCATTAAAAGTGGTTAAAAACAGTTTTAAAAAGTTTGTTTATAAACAAACAAAATGGCCACCAAAACAGGAAGTAGGTTGATGTACAGTATGTCCACACATAGAAAATACATCCATACACAAGCAGGCTGTATACACCCTTCCTTTTGAATCTCAAGAGATCATTTGTGTGTTTCTTTCCCCCTGCAGCTATCTTCCACTGAAGTGTCAGGCTGTTTCTTCCTGCAGAGTGCAGACAGCTCTGCCTGTATGTAATTCCTCAGTATGTGAAAGCCCAGCCAGCTCAGAGGACGATTTATCCAGCTTGTAAAAGATAATAGAGCAGAGAGAAGCTGCACTAATCTAAATAACACACAGGCAGTGTGCAGAGAGGGGCCTGGAAGGGGGAGATTCATCACAGAACCACAACAATGAAGAACTTGGCAGCCTTCCAGACACAGGCTGACAAGTCTGACAAGAGAGAGATAAGTTGATTTATTACAGAGACTGTGATAGTAGAAAGTGCTGCAGTAAGCCAGAACACATTAGAATA